>NC_134502.1:2206306-2247502 GCF_040206685.1 Ascaphus truei | reverse complement strand
TGTGTGTGTGTGTGTCACTGTCTGTGTGTGTGTGTCACTGTGTGTGTGTGTGTGTGTGTGTATGTCACTGAGTGTGCACGTATATTGGGAAGGGAGGTTAAGTGTGGGGAGAGGAAAAAAATACATGGGGGTGTAAGAGAGAGGGGCAAGGAAGGGTGACTGGGGAGTGTAAGAGGTGGGGTGAGAGTGAGGTTTTGTGTGAGAAGGGGGGGGGGGTTCTTGCAAGGCCGCCGAAACGTGGGTAGGGGGCCCTGGTGGAAACATTGGTCCTGGGCCCTGGGAAAGGCGTCTGCGGCCCTGCATGGCAGTGATGTCACTGACTATTTTGCAAAGTGTAATATCCACACAAGGTCAGGAATGTCACATTTTTAAAATGTCTTCATTTTAATTTTAATGCTTACATATTTTTATTTAATTTTAATTAATGTCTTCATTATTTATGTAATTTTAATGTGTCCTGGAACAGGATTGCACATTTTCTGTGTCCCTCTGCAGCTCTCAGGATTACTGTTCTCCCTAGTTTAGCTGCATGTTTTACCCCTGTTCCAGCAGCTAGCTGCCTGTGTAAAACGCAACATTGTTGCTACATTTGCCCCCTTTACACAGCCTTAGTTGGTTGCTCTGGCAACCTTCCAATCTTCTTAGCTAGAAGGTTGGTTCAGCCCAGCTCCCCTGTCTTTCCCGCAGTTATAGTGGTCCTTAGGCTGTCCCTGCCTGCCACAGGAACGTGTCTTTCTTTTCCCGACAAGCTAGCTTTGTGAGTACATGCTATCCTCCATTACACCCCCTTGCAAGTCCATCCTTTTTTACCCCCCCCCCCATACCAAGGCACCTTCATCTAGAGAAACACCCTCTCACTACATACCACCATCTGCAAGTACCTTTTATATTTCTTTTGACTCCCCCCAATAAAGTTGAAGAAAATAGAAGGACTGTGTGTGCTTTCACAAGGGGGTGAGTAAAACCACTGGAGTCATTCACATCCCACATGTGATCCTGGTTCCAGAAGATAATGTCTTCATTATTTATGTAATTTTAATTAAAGTACAGTACAGAAAGTGCATTTCAGATTTCAGGCTGCAAAGTTTCTTTGTTTTTATTTCTGATAGTGAAATCCCTTTTTACTTAATAGAATTTGTTATGTTGAAGTTAAACTTTAAAAAAGGTGGTTTGTGTTTTTTTTTTTTTCTGCTGCTGTCTAGAAATTTAAATATATTGCATTTAAATGCTGATTTCAAATTCATATTTGTGCACCCTTTTCCCTGCAGCGTGGGAACTCACAACGGACGTTGTCTTGCCTGCCACGAGGACGAGTTTTGACAGACCACCACTGATCCATCCAGACCTCAGGTTAGTCCAGAAAATAATAACAAAGAATAAAAAAAATATATATGTTGCTTTTCGTTCTTTTTTGCAACAGTTTTAGAAAACACACACAACAAACACACACACACACAAAACCAGGGGGTGAGGGAGCAGAGAGAGCGGGAACGGGAGGGGAGAGGGGGTGACGAGAGTTTGTGTTATATTAAGAACTAGCTGAGAGACCCGGCGTTGCCCGGGATGTAAATGCGTAATAGGTAGTATTATTTATAACTCGTGGAACAATAGGTGAGTATTTGTTGTAAAGGTTTCGGGGGGGGGGGAGAAAGGGGAGCGGGGGGGGGAGAAAGGGGAGCGGGGGGGGGAGAAAGGGGAGCGGGGGGGGGAGAAAGGGGAGCGGGGGGGGGAGAAAGGGGAGCGGGGGGGAGAAAGGGAGCGGGGGGGGAGAAAGGGGAGCGGGGGGGGGGGGAGAAAGGGGAGCGGGGGGGTGGGAGAAAGGGGAGCGGGGGGGAGAAAGGGGAGCGGGGGGGGAGAAAGGGGAGCGGGGGGGGAGAAAGGGGAGCGGGGGGGAGAAAGGGGAGCGGGGGGGGAGAAAGGGGAGCGGGGGGGGGAGAAAGGGGAGCGGGGGGGGGAGAAAGGGGAGCGGGGGGGGGAGAAAGGGGAGCGGGGGGGGAGAAAGGGGAGCGGGGGGGAGAAAGGGGAGCGGGGGGGAGAAAGGGGAGCGGGGGGGAAAAAGGGGAGCGGGGGGGGGGAGAAAGGGGAGCGGGGAGAAAGGGGAGCGGGGGGGGGGAGAAAGGGGAGCGGGGGGGAGAAAGGGGAGCGGGGGGGGGGAGAAAGGGGAGCGGGGGGGGAGAAAGGGGAGCGGGGGGGGAGAAAGGGGAGCGGGGGGGGGAGAAAGGGGAGCGGGGGGGGGGAGAAAGGGGAGCGGAGGGGGGAGAAAGGGGAGCGGGGGGGAGAAAGGGGAGCGGGGGGGGGAAGGGGAGTGGGGGGGGGGAAAGGGGAGTGGGGGGGGGTGGAGAGCGGTGGGCATATGTATTGTCATAATTTATGTATGGGCATTTCCCCCCCCCCCCCGTTCCCCGTGACTGCCCCCCCCCCGTTCCCTGTGACTCGCGCTCCCCCCCCCGGCGGCCGCTTGGTCCCCCGATGTGCCGTCCTGCTGAGTGAGGCGTGCAGGCGGCTGCAGGAAGCGCCCTGTGTGGGCCTAAGACTCACGCTCCCCCCCGGCGCCCGCTCGATGTGGCGTCTGGCTGAGCGGCGGTAGGAAGCGCCCTGTGTGGGCCTGAGGCTGAGGCGGGACGCGCAGTGGGCCTGAGGCTGAGGCGGGACACGCAGTGGGCCTGAGGCTGAGGCGGGACGCGCAGTGGGCCTGAGGCTGAGGCGGGACGCGCAGTGGGCCTGAGGCTGAGGCGGGACGCGCAGTGTGCCTGAGGCTGAGGCGGGACGCACAGTGACTTACCTGAGCGGGTGGTAGCGCCGGGGAGGTAAGGGAGCGGCTGGGGTAGGAGGGCCGCGCTTCCCGTCCGGAGCCAGTGCAGGATGGCGCACGTGAGGGGGGGGGGGAGGGGGGCGGACAGAGGGTGTGTGTGTGTGTATAGAGCTGCTGTGTTATGTGTGTGTGTGTGTGTGTGTGTGTATATAGAGCTGCTGTGTTGTGTGTGTGTGTGTGTGTATAGAGCTGCTGTGTTGTGTGTGTGTGTGTATAGAGCTGCTGTGTTGTGTGTGTGTGTGTATAGAGCTGCTGTGTTGTGTGTGTGTGTATAGAGCTGCTGTGTTGTGTGTGTGTGTGTATAGAGCTGCTGTGTTGTGTGTGTGTGTGTGTATAGAGCTGCTGTGTTGTGTGTGTGTGTGTGTGTATAGAGCTGCTGTGTTGTGTGTGTGTGTGTGTATAGAGCTGCTTTGTTGTGTGTGTGTGTGTGTATAGAGCTGCTGTGTTGTGTGTGTGTGTGTGTGTGTGTGTATAGAGCTGCTGTGTTGTGTGTGTGTGTGTGTGTATAGAGCTGCTGTGTTGTGTGTGTGTGTGTGTGTATAGAGCTGCTGTGTTGTGTGTGTGTGTGTGTGTGTATAGAGCTGCTGTGTTGTGTGTGTGTGTGTGTGTGTATAGAGCTGCTGTGTTGTGTGTGTGTGTGTGTATAGAGCTGCTGTGTTGTGTGTGTGTGTGTGTGTGTGTGTGTGTGTGTGTGTGTGTGTGTGTGTGTGTGTGTGTGTGTGTGTGTGTGTGTGTGTGTGTGTGTGTGTGTATAGAGCTGCTGTGTTGTGTGTGTGTGTGTGTGTGTGTGTGTGTGGGCCGTCACTCCGCCTCAGGCCAATGAGAGGTGTGCGGGGGCGGGCGACCCAAGGGACCAATGAGATTTCCCCTAGGGACACCGGACATCCAGGCAGGCAAACATACAGTGCTTTCACTAATATAGTATAAGATGGGAAATAAATACATATTGATGTAGTAATTATCCCCTCCGAACAGGGCATTCCAAGCCAAGAATGCCCTGGCTGCAAGAGGTGAATGGCCCAAGCAAAGCCCCCACCTCAAACACACTGCAGCCCCACCTCTATACACAAACTCACTGCAGGTCCCACCTCTATACACACAAACACACACTGCAGCCCCCACCTCTATACACACAAACACTACTGCAGCCCCGACCTCTATACACAAACACACTGCAGGTCCCACCTCTATACACACAAACACACACTGCAAGCCCCCACCTCTGTACACACAAACACACACTGCAGCCCCCACCTCTGTACACACAAACACACTGCAGCCCCCACCTCTGTACACACAAACACACACTGCAGCCCCCACCTCTGTACACACAAACACACACTGCAGCCAGGGTTCCCACCTTCTATTGAAAGCTAACCCCGAGATAATTTTTTTTAGATCTATTTATTATATACAGTATATATTTATCTTGCCTTTGGCTGTATCCTCCCCTCCAAATTCCGTTAACATGGCTGCACGACGTCACGTAATGCACATTGCCATAACAACGAGCCGCTCCGTGACGTCACGCGGCATCAAGTCGACATGACAACGGGACATATTATGGCGCCGAGACATCGCGTGATGCCACATTGTCATGGCAACATGTCGCCGGCTGACGTTAGTATCTCGTTGTCATGGCAACGAGGTGCGTCACTTGATGTGATTTGTTTTCTAAATATTTTTTTAATGTGTCCCGGTTTTTTCATTTTTAAAAATCTGGTCACCCTATCACGTGATATATAATGGGGAAAGTCAGGGTTGCAGACCTGTCTAAGACATGCAAATGAACATACAGTAATATTTACAGTTGCTATATGCTTTACTGTGGACGGTTTTTGTCACTTTTTTTACCCACCATAACCTTAATAATAGTGGTGAATACCTAGTCTAGTCTCAAACTAGCTTAGCCAGCACAACCAACCTCACACTGATGATACCCATCAAGGTTGAAACATGTCTGTGAGTGGGTTTACTGGCTTTGCATCTCATCCCAGCCCCTGTCTAAAAGCTGTGTTTAAAACAGAATGCAGTGGCTTGAGGATTTGCTTGTGTAATACGAGCTTGAGACAAAGGTGGCACTGAGTGCTCATTTGCATGTCATTTCCCAGAATCCCTTGCTGCAGTGGAAGCGCTGTGTGCTGGGTGATAATGGGGAAAGATAGGGTTGCAGACCTGTCTTAGACATGCGAATGAACATACAGTAATATTTACAGTGGTGTGTGTGTGTGTGTGTGTGTGTGTGTGTGTGTGTGTGTGTGTGTGTGTGTGTGTGTGTGTGTGTGTGTGTGTGTGTGTGTGTGTGTTGTGTGTGTGTGTGTGTGTGTGTGTGTGTGTGTGTGTGTGTGTGTGTTATGGTGGGTGAAAAAGGCAACAAGAAACCTCCACCGTATTGCATATAGCCAATAAAAAGATCACTTGTGAGCACATTCACATGTCTTAGACAGGCCTACCCTGCCTTTCACCATTATCCCCCAGCATACAGTGCTTCCACTGCAGCAAGGGATTCTGGGAAATGACATGCAAATGAGCACACGATGTGTCACCTTTTGCCTGAAAAACCATTGTTACATGGAGCCCATATAAGCTAATGCTCGCTGTTAACACAGCTTTAAAGCACAGCATGGGAATCCGATGCAAAGCCAGAGAAACCACTCACAGACATGTTTAACCTATTGGAGCGATGTTCTGCGGGGTCTCTGGCAGTGGAGGGGTTAATTGGATTGAGAGAGGGACCCAGACAACCGCCGGACGTCCGGTTTAGATCCTCCCTTCCGGTTCCACTGCCGGACGCGCCAGTGAGAACACAAACGGAGGAAAAGGTCTTACTGGATAACCGTGCGGCTGATGCTGGGCAACGAGAGTTGTCGTTTGTGTGAGTGTGTTCATTGTGTTATACGTTTTTACATTGTTAAATAAGGTCTTTATCAGTCACTAACTCAGACTTTGCCCATCCTTTGGTCTATGGGCGTCTGGGAGAGGAGCCACTGATACACCTTACCCACTGGGGGTAGAACACTGAGACGCATCAACATCACCTGAGCATGCAGAGATCACCCACTGAGGGAACTAACTCACATATGGCCGCGTGAGTTTTTTGTTTACTATTGCTCCGTTTCAGGAGTTTGCATTTACCCACCACATCCATCTTTGAGGGTGAAGTCTCACACAAGCCCGTGTGAGTCACTGAAACTAACCATTGATGTTTCACTTGTTGTATATTTAGTGGCATTCACTAATACCCCTCCCTTTTCCAGCCCTTCTCTCCCCCCCCCCACTCCCCCTTTCCCCTTTCCACCCACACACGTTGATCCATGCACTAATACTGTGTATCATTCTGTTTTATTTCATTCTTCATCGTCATCTGGAGTTCTACGAGCTTGCGCGGACCACCATCACACTTCAAGTGGAGGGGTTAATGGAGTGTGTGTGTGTGTGTGTGTGTGTGTGTGTGTGTACAAATTTTATACAAAAATACAAATTGTATGTAGAGTTCCATGGAAAATGGATTTCCGGCAATAGGTGACACTGTCATGCATGTCATTTCCCAGAATCCCTTGCTGCAGTGGGAGCACTGTATGCTAGGTGATAATGGTGATAGACAGGGGTTGCAGACCTGTCTGAGACATGTGAATGTGCTCACAAGTGATCTTTTTATTTGATATATACACACACACACACACACACATACAGTACACACCTGGATCAGTTTCTTACATATGAATGCACATTTTAGACTTGCGCCCCTTCACATATGGCGGATATTTAGAGGTAAATAAATGATATACAGAAATACAGCATATAATACATCCGTATTATTATGTGCTCCATGTAACTCCCCTGAAATTCTTTTTCATTCAAATGTCATTTTACAATGAAAATGTTGCGTGTGCCTGGGCCTATCTATTTCTAAGCGCATCTCTCTGTCTGTGTCTCTATCTACCTTTCTGTCTCACGCAGGACAGCCAGTCTTGTGGTCGGGGTGGTGACGCTGTCACAACTCCCAATGTGTCTGCGTACACATTGTGACATGACCACACAGGATAGCTGACAGGTCTAGAGCATGTACAGTAGACCTGTTCAGCCTCCGATGCAAATTAAATTCATTGAGAGGAGAGAGGCAGCAGCAGCTGGGGCAGATGGGACAGGATTTGGAAGCACCTGTGCCGAAGCAGAGATAGCCCTAATGCCTGGCCTGTTGGTGGCCCTTGATGAATGGCCATCCCTGCCTTAACTCATCAACTATATGTCACGGTCATAAGGTCCTTTGTAACTGTAAAAGACATATGCAGAGGTGCACACAGGGAGAAAGGTTGGGGGAAATTCAAACATGGCTTTATTTAGCCTGTCCCTTTAAACAATGCACAAAGCATAAAAAGAAAGCCTACTCCATTTTGGAAACCAAATAAACAGGACTGACCCTAACTATCTGACTGGCTGGATAGGCCAGTTCCCAATCCAAAACACATACTGTAACATACTATCAGGGACCAATGTATATGAAAGTCTTATCTTTTTATCTGGTCCGACATCTCCAGTTTCTCCAGGCGAACTTTGAATGCAGGCGTTGCAGTCCTGCTGCTCCCTGGAAGTCTCTTGTCCTATTTCTGTGCAGGCTTCTCTGCTCTCCTCTGTCAGCACAGCAGTTTGTGCTAAGGAGTCTTTAAGCAGTTTCCCACAGGAGGATTTTCTACAGCTCTGATTAGCCAGTGGAGCCTGGTTAATTGACTAGCTGCAATTAACCAGCTCCTTGCTGGATTCCTCAGACCATTAGAGGCAGCTTTATTTAAACACGGATAAGTCCCTGTTACAATGACCTTATTATAACCATGGGAATTAACCATAGGGTTTATCTGCTAGTTACACACGAGTTGCAAGGTTTGGAGGTGGTTCCCCTAAGAACCGCATCCAAACCTGCCCTGTGGGGAAATGTAACTGGGACAGGCTGCCCAATAACATTATCTGCCTCTTGTTCTTCTGCAGTTCCTAATCTGCCTATGGAAGCGCAGAACAGAACATTCATATGGACTTGTGCTGGAATGGATGCACAGACAACAGATCCAGCGTGATGGGGACCTCCAGGCCATGAACACTTCTACATTGGTCTATGAAGACGTTTGGACTCTTTTCTAGGAGACAACCCGTCTATTGTATCCCTCAGTCACCTCCATCCATCAAGTACAGGCGTTTACATTGGTCTACGAGGAATCTTGGTCTCTTATCCAGGCGTCCACCCATCGATTTAAATCGATCTATTAGATCCATCCGTGAACTACACTACACTGACTCTTCTTGAGGAGACAACACATATATTGTATCCATGTTTGAACACCATCCATCATCAATAGCCCTCTACATTGGTCGGCAAAGACGCTGGAACTCTTCCCCAGGAAGACCCATCAATTAAATGCATGTACTATGGTTAAGGGAAGGGATTTGAGAGATGCCTTAAAACCAAATAAATATATATAAAAAGGAAGAAAAAAATCCCCAAGGGACAAATGACCCTGAGGAATTGTTGTGGGGCTGATTATGAGATGAAAATAGAAGTTCTCCCACCAACATCCAGTTGGGAACCAAAGATCGGAAACTGGTCCTTTTCAGGGAGAAGAAAAAAAATGTCCAGGTTTTCAAGGCTTATACATGCCGTGAGTAAATGGTGTAGGAGAACAAGGGAGACAGGGGCATCTCCACCATCATCAACATCCTCAGCAACTTCATCCTCATCAACATCATCATCATCATCATCATCTTTCCAGATGGGAAATCAGAGCAGATGGAAGCAATATAAATGCAGAAGATGTTTTTGTGCTGCTACTGCTGCTGTGGCCTTTTTCAATTGTAAATATATGTAGAAATAACAATAAAGAATAAACCCTATGCTAACGAGCCATCTCTTAATATTTCCCATGGACAGCCATCGGTTTAATAGAATGCGTTTAATTTAAAGTGATGTGATGTGAAGTGAGATTCAATTATTAGCTTTCCAATAAGTGAGACACACCTAATTAGTGAGACCAACTTCTAATCAGTGGGACTGCATTCCAATAAGTGAGACACACCTAATTAGTGAGACTAACTTCTAATCAGTGAGACTGCCTTCAAATGTTTGAGGTAGTCTCCTAGTTAGTGACCCTGAATTCTAGTGAGTGGGACTCTCCTGAGTAGTAAGACTGCCTTCCCGTCAGTAAGACGGTATACGCAGGGTGTGTTTATACTGTATATCATCCTCAGCCCGTGTCTCCCCACTGCTGGATGAAACCTCCCCAATGATCTCCCAGGTACTGTGGTTGCAGCCTCTCTTCTCCACGTCGCTCCCACACATGTTCTCATCTCATCCTCCCATCTTACTTTTGGTTGTCATCTTGATCTCTATCCCTTGGATTCCAGTTGAGCACCATCGCCTTCCAACGATGGTCATTTCTTCATGCAATATGATCAGCCCATCGCCATTTTAATTTCTTCACCCTTTTCATGATGTTGCAAAATTTTGTTTTCTTCCAAAACCCATTCACGCTTTTTTGTGCTTCTTACCCAGCATGCATCTCGCCATACTTTTTCGAGTTGTCTGTAGCTTCTGAATTATCTTTGCATTTAGGGTCCAGGTGTCACATCTATATGTGAGGACGGACAGGATACATGGCTCACACACATTACTGTTGAGGCACAGTGAAAGGTTCCCTTGTTTCTTCCAAATGCCTCCATCCCATCCTGTTGGGTGGGAAACCCCAGGCCCCTTGTTGTTGGGTTGGGAAGTCCCAGAGCCCTTGGTGTGTTTGGTGAGAAACCCGGGGCCCTTCTGTAGTATCTGGTTGTCCTCTTCCAGCTTGTGACCCAGTGGCACTGGCTGTGAGGGAGGCTGTCGCACAGCCCCCGTCTCTCATCTGGCCAGATACAAACAGCGTGGTGAGTCTGAGCCAGATGGGCATATCCTACCTGACGGAGAGAAACCAACCTGAGATGGGAAAGAGGGCATGAGAGAGGAGAGGGGGGGTGGGGGAAAGAGGGAGAAAGAGCATGAGGGAGGGAATGAGAGAGATGGAGGAAGAGGGAGAAAAGGCATGAGGGAGAGAGGGGGGAGGTAGAGGGATGAGGAGTAAAAAGAAAGGGATGAGTGAGGGAGAGAGAAAGGAGGGATTATGGGAGAGGGAGGGAAATAAATGAAAGAGCAGTGGAGACATCACAGATTAGACTGTAGAGAGGATATTACATGGTCACAGCACAGTATATACAGCAGGTGATTATATATATACAATATATACATACACACACACACACACACACACACACCTAAGAGAGGAGAGCTGGGATTGGTAGTCTAGTTACTCTAGGGGCACAAGGGGGCTGGTGGTCAGGGGGTCCAGAGTCACGCTCGAGTCTCCTGGGCTAGGGGCTCGGTCTCCGATGGCTGCACCTTCACCTTGGGCCTTCTGACTTCGTACATGGCGCGGATGTTGGCCCTCTGGAAGAATCCACACTACAAGGCAGGAGAGGGGTCAGGGTGTAACCACAGAGGTCAGACAGAGGTGAGAACATGGGTCTACAGAGGTCAATGGTGAAAGGGAGACAATCTACAGATGTCAAACCTGAGCGGAATCCAGCAGGAGACAGAAGTCAAAGGTGAGAACATGGATCTCGAGAGGTCAAATGTGAGAGATGCCGTAGAGGTCAGAGGTGAGAGGGAAACGAGCTACAGCGGTCAAAGATGAAAGAGGAACTACAGTGACAGAGGAGAACAAGTGTGAAGGTGGAAGTATTCAGAGGTTAAAGGTGAAAGAGGCCAATATAGAGGGATTAGAAATCAGATACTGTAGTTGGTTTGTAGCGGTCAAAGGGATGAGCTACTGTATCCTTCAGGGATCAAAGGTGAGATGGAGAGAGGAACTGCAAGGGTCAGCAGTGAGACCTTAAGGATCATAGGTGAGAAAGATGGCTGAAGTAGCGAGGTCAAGGGAAAGAGCAGAGGTCAGAGGTTGCTATCACGGTATTCAGAAAGCAGCAACGTGACGATTATCTCGTTCAAAAGGGCTTACCTTCTTTCAGCTGCTCAGAGATAGCCACGTCCCCCAGCGCATATCTCACCAGCGGTCGAAATATTTTAATATAAATTGTAATACTAGTGTAGATGAGCAGGGGGGGGGGGTCCTCCGGAGCAGAACCGCGTTGATGTCAGGTCTGGGGGACCCCTTGCTTCCTGAGATACAGGCCCCCCGTTATGGGGTGCCGGTATCTCCTATGCATTTAAATGTCTCGCGTCACGTGACCGCGGGATTTAAATGCATTGAAACGTTGTTTCATGTTACTCAAAAAGCTAATAAAAATATGTATTTGATTTATTTTTATAATTGTAAATGTGATCTTAGAACATATACCCCTAAGGGACTATTTGCTGAACTCTTCTGGCTGCAAAATGTGGGCCGAACCAGTGCTAGAGAATTGTCCAATTGTACCCTCCCCAGCAAGAGACACGTTACCCCTTCCCTGACCGAGGTTCGCTCCGTTAACCCACGCCGTGCCAGAGACCGGCAGAACGTCACTGCTTTAAACTCTCACCTGGAAGACCTGGCTATGTTACACCTGTCTGCTCTCACTTCCCTCTATCTGACAGCTGGATTTAGCTTCTCTCGTTTTCTCTGCAGGAAAGCAAAGGGGGTGAAAGTGGGAACTTAAGAGTATTGAGAGCAGAGTGTCCCGCGCAGGTCTCGGCGCAGTGTCCCGCATGGGGAACGGTGCAGAGTGTCCCGCGCGGGGAACGGTGCAGAGTGTCCCGCGCGGGGAACGGTGCAGAGTGTCCCGCGCGGGGAACGGTGCAGAGTGTCCCGCGCGGGGAACGGTGCAGAGTGTCCAGCGCGGGGAACGGTGCAGAGTGTCCCGCGCGGGGAACGGTGCAGAGTGTCCCGCATGGGGAACGGTGCAGAGTGTCCCGCGCGGGGAACGGTGCAGAGTGTCCCGCGCGGGGAACGGTGCAGAGTGTCCCGCGCGGGGAACGGTGCAGAGTGTCCCGCGCGGGGAACGGTGCAGAGTGTCCCGTGCAGGGAACGGGGCAGAGTGAAATAACACAGAGTTATTGCAGAGCAAAATGCAGAGCATGTATGAGAATGAGATGGACAAAGGTGAGGCCGGTAAGAGAGCCATTTACCTCTTGGACTGGCCCAGAGCTTCTGAGCCTGACACCTCTAGGATTGGAGCACAGATATAGAGCCAGACACCTCTAGGACTGGAGCAGGAAGGCGGCTTATATATTGGACAGTGTTGTTGATGGTGGAATTAGGAGAAGCCGCCCAGAACAAGCTTAAAATGATTGTCCCATATCCTCACATCCCCTTGAAGTAAAATGATGGGTAAACCCTTAGCGTGTCACCAAATCCCCCCCCCCCCGGTGTCCTCCTAAACCACCCATACTACCATACTACACCATGCTTACACCACCTGACACCGACCGATAAGGATCTGGCACTAATGTATAGATACATACATAATGGTCGAACACCGGTGACTGCAGCTGCACAGATGTAACAAAGACTCACGGTCCTTGGCGCCCGGGGCAGTGCCATGCTTCTGCACGGGATCCCCCTACCACACGCAGAGTTAATCCTTCGGTGTCAAGACCGCACATGGCAGTGGCACGGAGGACACAACGCTTTGCTACGTGTGAATTAGGCACAGAGCTTACACTCCAGATTTGGGGGCAGCAGAGGGTGTATAGGGGGGAGGGCTGCACACATGTGGCAACCGGGAAAATGCTGCGTTGGACAAATACTTTACTACTGTACTTTATAACAAAGATCATTATGTTGCTCAAACGGTCACAGCCTGCCGCGTGCATATTAATACTCAGCTATTCCAGAAATGGTATTAATGTCACCTCTGAGATAAGAATTTAAGGCATGTTCACCAACATACAGTGCCAAGGGTGACACTGAGGGCACAGCAGTCTTACACCTAGCGTTACACAACAGGAGAGTGGGTGACGCCACTATCACATGGGCACGGTATTTGCCAGAGTCACCACGGGGTGACGTAACAGAGAGCAAGAGGTGAATAGTTGCCATGAGTCAGGAATTTCGGTGGATTAATGGGTGATTTCCTTTATACTGTATGCAGATTAACTGAATGTGTGAGTGAGTGAGTCAGAGGTAGAAAAGGGGAGGGAGAGCAAGAGAGAGACGGAGAGAGAAAGGGGGAGAGAGGAGAGGGAAGAGTATTTAGAGTGGGAGAGATTAGCTAGAAGGAGAGATAGAAGAGGGGTGGAGATAGGGATGAAGAGGAGAGAGAGAAAAAGGGAGAGAGGGGTTGAAAGATAGAGGGAGGTAAAATGGGGAGAGAAAATTAAAGGGGCGATAGGGAGAGAGAATGGGTGAGTGAGCGAAAGAAAGGGAGATAGGGTAGAGAAATAAAGGGAGAGAGAGAAGAGTGAGATAGATTGGGAAAGAGTGGGAGAGAGACAGAGAGGAGGAGAGAGAGAATGAGTGAGAGAAAGAAAGAGAAAGTGGGGGGGGGGGGGAGAGAAGGGGGTAGAAGGAAAGGAGTAAGAGCACAAAGAAAGGTTCAGACACAACCAGGAAAGACTGGGGGGAGAGAGAGAATGAAAAAGAGACGGATAGAGAAAAGCAGAGGGAGGGGGAGAGAGAAAAGAGGAATGGAGGGGGAGAGAAATGAAGAGAGTGTGATAAACAAGCAGAGAGGAGGAGAGTGAGAGAGAGAAACTGTAAGCAGATGCTGGACAGATGGAGAAATAGGCAAGAATGAGAAACAAAGAAGATGGGGAAAGATTGATCGTGATGACCAAGGTAGCATGGCATCCAAAATATAGATGAAACCAGCATACTACCTGTTCATGTCAACAGGGCGACCCTGTGTGTAGGGTTATCCTTGCAATCTAGGGTTGGACAATTAGTAATATGTTATGCATCGTATCAATTAGTTTTTTTTTGCAACAGTTGAATAATTATCTGTGTGATTCATAGGGCCAGTGACAATGGTTGTGTATCAGGAATACAATGAGTCAGGGGGATAGCTATTGTGCGTTGTCCAGGGACAATGGGGAACTAGGGAAGGACGCACCCACCTGATGAGAGAGTACACACTTCAAGATGGGAGCGTTGTTCTCTCCGTGGCAGCGTGGCGTCGAACCCTTCAGGGTGCTGTGGAGAAGATCTCTGGGACCAGCATTAGGGTTCTAGCTCCATTGGTGTGTTCCTCATTGGTCAGTTCTAATCTCCCACGCGCCCAGGCCCCATCACCCAGGGCCGTCCTTTGGCACCCTGCTCCACCCTCCAAAGAGGTTGCAGGTTGGTCTCAGTGATTAGTGACCAACCTATCCTTGGGCTGTGTAGACCTGGAGTGATGTCCCCTCGGAACAGGGATTCACATTGACTTTTGTGGTGGCATCCAGGGCTAAGCTAGCTTTGGTAGCACCCTGAATCTAGCTAGCTTTTAGTTCCTGTGTTGCAGGGGTTATTGTCATAGTTGCTCATTTGTGGGAGAGAGAGAGAGAGAGAGTCAGTCAGTCACAGAAGTGGACTGCGAGAGTGGGAGAGAGAGACCGAGAGAGAGAGAGAGAGAGAGAGAGAGCAACAGAGGAAGAGAGGGGGGAGAGAGAGAATGGTCATCATATTCAATAAGATTTATCTTCCAAATATACAGGTGCGCCGACAAGTATTGTAAAACTTGCCTTGGAAATTCTGGGGCAATATCCAGGTACATGCTGCCAACGTTTCAGTGACATTTCTGCAGACAGACTAATGGATTGATGGATGGATTGGATTAACACAGCGGGGGTCCCTGGCAGTCCCATTCAAACTGAATGGGACCCCTGCTTTGCTAATCCGATGGGCCATTAGTTTTTTCTGCAGAAATGTCACAGAAAATGTTGCAGCATTACTGGGGTCTTGTTGGTGACTGCCCCAGATTTTCCAAGGCAAGTTTTAGAGTACTCGTCGGCGCACCTGTAAACAGTCATGGTCAGTATAACGAGAGAGAGAGAGAGAGAGAAGGTTATTGGCAGTATAACGAGAGAGAGAGAGAGAGAGAGAGAGAGAGAGAGAGAGAGAGAGAGAGAGAGAGAGAGCGCAGTGCGCAGTGCGCAGTGCGTCCTGTATATTCTGTGGGGTTATGTCCCGGTACTTTTCGGAGTTAGACTATGAGACTCGGACCTGAAACCCTATGTAACATTCTGCACTGTAAATGTAGCTGAATGGTGTGTATTTCTAAGCACTTTCATACCTGTAAACGGGGGGGGGGGGGGAGGGGGGGTAACTCTCAATGCATTACTTCCTGGGGAAACATATTTATAAATAAAGTAAATAAATACAATAGTGTACCTGTAAATCCTCTATTCTGTTAGTCAGTATACAGTATGTTTGGGTTCAACAGACCTAATATCTGACCCCATCTAGTGGCCAGTTGAGGGAGTTGTTCAAAGCTAATTTTGTTTTGTATAACTGCTCCCTAACGAAAAAAAGAGGGTGCAAAACAGCGCTAAAAAAAATAATAACAACAATACTTGAAATAAATATTGCAGGCAGCCCGGCAAATACTGACTGTACAGTCAGAAAATGAACCACAGAGAAAAGAAAGAATTGCCGGCGCCAAATCAGTCCTTTAAATAATAATAACTCCGAATAAAAACCAAACCGTCTCTTGAAAAGTCCCAAAAGTGTCCTTGAACAGATAGGCAGTGAAGGGGTCAACGAACGGCTCACATCAAATGGCAGTGCAATATGTAAAAAAGAGAAGAAAACAAACAGATAAAGGTGCAGTACGCCAAAAAAGTTGACATTAAAACATTAAAAACTCACAAATGACAAACATAACACACAATGACAGACAGACACTAGCAAGGCTATAATCCTAACAAAAAGCTATTTATTAACATAGAAATACTGGGTTCCGGAGGATACAGCACTTAAGTCCAGAGGGGTAAAATTGAAACCCTACTTACAGGACAGTGGATGGTAAAAGCAGTAAAGCTGAAGATCGCTCAGGTACTCTTTACTGCTGTTACCGCTGGCGGCTGTTTGAGCGAGGGAGGGGGGGTGTTTGGGGGAGGCGGGTGCGGTGGTCCCATCGCCTGGGTGCCACTGCCCCCCCTCTGCATCCACTGCCCCCCTCCACATTCACTGCCCCCCCCTCCACATTCACTGCCCCCCCCTCTGCATCCACTAGCCCCTCTCTGCATCCACTAGCCCCTCTCTGCATCCACTAGCCCCTCTCTGCATCCACTAGCCCCCCTCTGCATCCACTAGCCCCCCTCTGCATCCACTAGCCCCCTTCCACATCCACTAGACTCCCTCTGCATCCACTAGCCTCCTTCCGCATCCACTAGCCCCCCTCCGCATCCACTAGCCCCTCTGTGCATCCACTAGACCCCCTCTGCATCCACTAGCCCCCCTCTGCATCCACTAGACCTCCTCTGCATCCACTAGCCCCCCTCTGCATCCACTAGCCTCCCTCCGCATCCACTAGCCCCCCTCCTCATCCACTAGCCTCCTTCCGCATCCACTAGCCTCCCTCCGCACCCACCAAGTCAGTCAGTCACCTACCCAGTCAGTCACCCACCCAGTCAGTCAGTCACTCAAGTCAGTCAAGTCAGTCACCCACCCAGTCAGTCAACACAGTCAGTCAGTCACCCACCCACCACCCAGTCAGTCAGTCACCAACCCACCCAGTCAGTCACCCACCCACATAGTCAGTCAGTCACCCACCCAGTCAGTCAGTCACCCACCCAGTCAGTCAACACAGCCAGTCAGTCACCCACCCACCCACCCATCCACCCAGTCAGTCAGTCACCCACCCACCCATCCACCCAGTCAGTCAGTCAGTCACCCACCCAGTCACCCACCCAGCCAGTCAGTCACCCACCCAGTCAGTCACCCACACAGTCAGTCAGTCACCCACCCACCCAGTAAGACAAGTCAGTCACCCACCCACATACCCAGTTACCCACACCCAGCCAGCCAGTCACACAATTCTTATTAGGAATTTATTCCATTTTTTAAAAGTGGGGCGGGGCTAGGTGGTGAGTAAATGTTTTGGTTCACCGAGTAGATTTTAGGGTGATTTGTCAAGCACTGCATATACAGTATGTGTGTGTGTATATTTAACCCCCCAGACCCATATTTAACCCCCCCAGGCCCATATTTAACCCCCCCCGGCCCATGTTTAACCCCCTCCAGGCCTCTTGCCACATTGTATGTAGCATTGGGTATCTTTGTCTTTTGTTGAAAATATTTACATAAACAGATTGCACTGTAATGTAATTTTTCCATATTAACAATAACAAGAAAACAGTTTAAATAAAAGTTACGAGCTAAAAATAAAAAAAAATGGTGGTAAGGGCGCTATGGGTTGGGGGGGAGGCTGCACCTTTCATTTGTTCTGGGCCCCATGATTTCTGTTGGCGGCCCTGCATGAGTGACAGGGAAGGAGGTGGAACCAGGCCTTGGTACACCCAATCCCGGGTCAGACCTCGTGCCCTCCTCCTGGCTGTACTTAAGGGGATTGCCGCCCAAATTTAGTCGGTGCCTCTCCCCGCTTGAGAGAGGCCGGTCACACACAGGTTGCCTGAAGACTGACCTTCCCTGTTCCTCTTCCCCTTGGGGGAGTGCGAGTGTGCACCTTTCCCCTGATCCCAATAGAGGATCAGTGCAGAGCAAGGACTGCTGCGGGGGGCCCTTGACCTGTAGGGCAGGTCCGGGGACCATCCTACAGCTGGATACAATACCAGAGACTGCATCGGGCAGAGGCCGGCCGTGACTGCATTGTGCTGGACAGAATAAAGCCGTTCCAGTTATTATACCTCCGGCCTGGTGTGTGATCTTTCTGGTGGGGAGAAGTAACCATTTCTACCGTAGGAGATCGCCTCCATACATCGGGAGCCTGCGGCAGATGGAGGCGCTGCACCACTAGAGATTTATGCTGGGTATGTACCCCAGAAACCTGTCCTGTGTCCCCACAAACACCGGCGGACGACTCAGCCCTCCTGCTTACCAACAGGAATCACGCACCATCCACGCTGTAATGGCAGAATCTCCCATCGGGCGGGGGAAACACTGTTACACTCCATATACCCTCTTCCTATAACTCCTCCTATTTCTCCATATACCCTCTTCCTATAACTCCTCCTATTTCTCCATATACCCTCTTCCTATAACTCCTCCTATTTCTCCATATACCCTCTTCCTATAACCTATCCTATTTCTCCATATACCCTCTTCCTATAACTCCTCCTATTTCTCCATATACCCTCTTCCTATAACTCCTCCTATTTCTCCATATAACTACTCCAATTGGTCAATATAAACCCTCCCTATAACTCCTCTTATTGATTCATATAACCTCTCCTTATAACTACTCCTATTACTTCATATAACATCCTCATATAATTCCTCCTATATCTCCCTATAACTTATCCTATTATTATGTAACCCCTCCCTATAACTCCTCCAATTACCCCATACAACTGCTCCTTATATCTCCTATTGCCCCATATAGCTGCGCCCTATAACTCCTCCTATTGCCCCATATAGTGGCGCCCTATAACTCCTCCTATTGCCCCATATAATTCTATACAGTATAAATTCTCCATAAAATGTTTCCTATTACTCCATATAACCTCTCCCTATAACTCCTCCTATTGCCCCATATAGCGGCGCCCTATAACTCCTCCTATTGCCCCATATAGCTGTGCCCTATAACTCCTCCTATTGCCCCATATAGCTGCGCCCTATAACTCCTCCTATTGCCCCATATAATTCTATACAGTATAAATTCTCCATAAAATGTTTCCTATTACTCCATATAACCTCTCCCTATAACTCATCCTATTGCTCTATATAAGCGTTCCATATACAGTAACTCCTCCTATTACTTCAACTAATGTCCCCATATCATTCCTTCTATGGGAGCTGTATTTATGGAAATGTATGCCATCTGTATTTATTTTACAACAGGGTTGGTACTGAATGCCAGCGGGGACCACTCGAGGACCCCGGACGCCCACGGGGACCACCCGAGGACCCCCGGACACCCACGGGGACCACCCAAGGACCCCCGGAAACCCAAGGGAAACGGTGAGGACCCAGGGACACCCACAGGAACCACTCGGGGACCACTGTGGTGCCCACGGACACCCATGGGAACCTCCCGAGGGCCCCCAGACACCCATGGGAACCACCCGGGGACCTCCAGACACCCGCGGGGACCACCTGAGGACCTCCGGACCCCCCATGGGACCACCTGAGGACCCACAGACACGCAGGGACCACCTGAGGACCCAAGGACACACATGGCGACCACCCGGGGACCACCCGCCAGCCTATGTTATCAATCCTGTGTTAAAATAAATAAATTATGGTTTTAAGTGGGAGCACAGGGGGTGGGTTGTGTATTGGTGGTTATTGCATATTTAAAAAAAAAATTAATACTAGTGTAGATGAGCAGGGGGTCTCCGTTATGGGGTGCCGGTATCTCCTATACATGTTAATGTCCCGCGTCACTTGACGGTGGGAATCAAATGCCTAGGAGATACCGTCACCCCATAACTGGGCCTGTATCTCGGCAAGCAGGGGGTCCCCGGACCTGAAATCAACACGGTTCTGCTCCGGAGACCCCCTGCTCATCCACACTAGTAATACAATTAAAAACATAAATAACATTTGGCCGAGATTTGCGCAGGAAGAGGCGTCTCTCTCTCTCTGCAGCAGAAAGAACTCGCCAGGTGAGCCCTTTTCAGAGCGCCGATCACCACTCCGCCGGCCACTCACCATTGTTGCAAATGTTGCTCTCACTGGTATTCGGGGCTTTCTGCACCGTGATAGCAATGCTGCCAAAAATGGCTATTTAAAATCCCTGGCGATTTTTTTTCTATCGGACTTTAGTGCGTGAGGCCCAAAATGTAACCCTGACCCTAAACCTGACTCTACTGTATTTCTAACTCTGACCTCAACCCTGACACTAACTCCAACTTTAATTTGACCCCAGCCCTAACCCCAACCCTAACACCAACCCTGACTAATACCATAAACCTAACCCTGACATTAACCCTGACCCCAACCACAACACAAAATGTAACCTTGACCCTAACCTCCACCCCAAACTTGACCCTAACCCCAACCTGACCCTAACCCTGATCTGAGTCCTAACACCAACCCCAACTTGAACCATGACCCTAACCCCAATCTTAAACCTTACCCTGACCGTGACAATAATCCCAACCCTAATCCTTACCCCGACCCTCATCATAAATATAACCCTAAGCCTTACACTAAAAAAAAAATACAACCCTGACCCTAAATTAAACCCTTACCGTAACCCCAACCCTAATCCCGATCCTAAACCTAACCCCAATCCCAACCCTGATTTGTAGCAGTAACTATTTGCACAGGTGGGGACTGCTAGCATAAAATACCGCTGTAACAAACCAAAAATGTCTCCGGCACCGGGGTAAGGCTGCCGTCAGGCGACTGCCCCTGCACCGCAGGATTAACGGTGCGGGGCGTCCGATACGAATGGGGAGTAATTGCATGAGCGTATACTAATGCGATGGAATGCTGATACATAATGACGCTGATATCTCACATTACCACTAGAGGGCAGCACAGCCGTAGAAAATAAATCACTGTAAAAACAGGGCAGGGTCTACATTTAAAAACTGGCTTGGTAGGACATGGTTTGTACGGGGTATGAGTCTGGGGCCAGTCACGCTCGGGTGCTCCTCCCTTTTTGCTTGTCCCTTTAGTGGGAATCTGATCTCCATGGTGCTATGACCTCCCTACAGATGTGTCCTCCTGTTCTCTCCTGCTCGCCTAGGAAAAATCTGTGGCTATCTCACATTTCAGTGACATTTCTGCAGCCAGACTAATGGCCCATCGGATTAACACAGCAAGGGGCCCTGATATTTGAATGGGACTGCAGGGACCCCCCGCTGTGTTAAGTGAGATAGCAATAGATTTTCCTAGGCTAGCAGGAGAGAACAGGATGACACATTTGTGTGTCTCATAACCATGGTGCTAAGCTGGTATCTCCATGACACTACATCTTATCCTCATCTCATGCCCATGGTACTAAGCTGGTATCTCCATGACACTACATCTTATCCTCATCTCATGCCCATGGTGCTAAGCTGGTATCTCCATGACACTACATTTTATCCTCATCTCATGCCCATGGTGCTAAGCTGGTATCTCCATGACACTACATCTTATCCTCATCTCATGCCCATGGTGCTAAACTGGTATCTCCATGACACTACATCTTATCCTCATCTCATGCCCATGGTGCTAAGCTGGCATCTCCATGACACTACATCTTATCCTCATCTCATGCCCATGGTGCTAAGCTGGTATCTCCATGACACTACATCTTATCCTCATCTCATAACCATGGTGCTAAGCTGGTATCTCCATGACACTACATCTTATCCTCATCTCATAACCATGGTGCTAAGCTGGTATCTCCATGACACTACAACTTATCCTCATCTCATGCCCATGGTGCCAAGCTGGTATCTCCATGACACTACATCTTATCCTCATCTCATGCCCATGGTGCTAAGCTGGTATCTCCATGACACTACATCTTATCCTCATCTCATAACCATGGTGCTAAGTTGGTATCTCCATGCCACTACATCTTATCCTCATCTCATGCCCATGGTGCTAAGCTGGTATCTCCATGACACTACATCTTATCCTCATCTCATGCCCATGGTGCTAAGCTGGTATCTACATGACACTACATCTTATCATCATCTCATGCCCATAGTGCTCATCCTGGCATCTCCATGGCTAGTTTCTGCCCACATCTGATGCCCAAAGTGTAAATTCCGGCATTTCCATGAAATTGCCTGTTTTTCCCATATCTCATGACCATAGTGCTCATTGTGACATCTCTGAAATGACATCTTTTCTCCTTCTTATACACATGGTACATATCTTCACAACACTACAACCTACTCATATCTCATCCTAACTGCGTCATCCAACCCAAATCCCTTTCCTGGATTTTCTCGCATCGCCCCCACTCCCGAAATCCGTTTCGCAGTGTAAAATCCGCAGACGGATTTTGGTCAATTTTAATCCGCGACGAATTCAACAAAAATCTGCCGTTGCATACAATCAATTGATGGATTTCGCGAATCCATCCACGGGTTGCAGAATCCGCGGAGTGCATTAGTAATAATCATTGTAAAAAAATATCCGTAAATCGCAAATCTTGAGATTGTGTCCGATCCGCTGCGGGTCCAAATCCTCCCAAAAATGTGCCCATCTCTAACAGATACATAATTATGCTGATGTCTCAAATAAACACTAGAGGGCAGCACAACCTTAGAACACCCACAAATCACTGTGAATACAGGACAGAGACTACATTTGAGAAACGGGCTTTTCAGGACATGGTTTGTTTCGGGTATGAGTCTGGGGGACAGTCACGCTCATGAGCTCCTCCCTTTGCTCGTCCCTTTAGCGGGCATTTGGCGGATTTTGTTTTATTATTGCAAATACACACTGCGAATTCTGCATCGCGTGGACGGATTGTCTCCTGGAACAGGAGTATGTATTTTCTCTGCTCTCAGGTTTCCAGCACTCCCCAATCTAAGTTGCCACATTGTTGTCACTTTTGTAACTCCTTTCCCTCTCTGGTTTGCCTGTTGCCTAGCAACTACAGTGCAGACCCCTGTTAGTTTCTCTCAGCAACCCTGTTTGTATGGTGATGGAAAAATAAGTGTGAATAGCGCTAGTGTAAACAATATACAATATACAATATTAATTGAACCTGTGATACAGAGTTGGTAAGGTAGTCCTTGAGCAGCCTGAGAGGTTGATCTGGTATCTCCCAACCAGATATAAAGTCTGTGTGGATGAAACCTCCTATGGCGCTGAGGGAAGAATGGACGTTGATTCTCTTGCAACAGATCTTTTCTTTGAGCTGAAAAAACCTCAGAAAAGGAAGACAAAAAAAGGCAAAAAACACTGCAATAGTGTATTACCCAGGGATATACTAGTGTGTACAAATCAAGAGCATTTATTAAAACATGACAATTAGGACATATATGACATTTAAACAATTAATAGATTAATCAGATAAGATATAAAACTTCCAAGCGCTTGTGCTAAGGAAGATGTGCTGCTCCGCCGTGGTAAAATTGAAATCCTACTCACCGGACATGAGTAGGACATGTGCAAGGGTTTAGGGTATTTTCCTCCAGAAGACACCGCTCGAGGTGGGGTGCGTCCGTCTATTAATGCGGGGGGACCGGCTTCAATACTCGTGGGCTCGTCCCTGACGAAGAGACCCATTAATAGGAGTTTCGAAACGCGTAGGAGAGGTTTTTGGCAACTCAGGGACACCGTAGCTTTAGAATCCGGGCGGTGACGTCATCGGAGGAGACGATCGGGCGAACTCGGGCAGCAAGTGATCAACGAGCCCAAACATCAACTCCCCCACCGTTTGACCAGAAGTACTGCGCAATGGTTGTTTTGTTTTTTATACCATCACAGATCTGATTCTACTACCTCCAAGGACCTCCAGTGTGATCGGATTTCGGATCTAATATCCCTATCATCAAGGACATATGGACTTCTTTTTCTGTCAGGTTATATACCAGATAGTGCGCCAAGGACTTATTTGTTTATTGTTTGTTTGATTTTCTGTCTGTATAGCAATGGACTAAGTTGGATAGTCACTGTACACGGTGGTATTTTGCTTGGTATTGTTTAGATAGAATATGTGTATTATTCACTTTTTCTTTAGCAATTGCTTTACTAGTATTATTTTCATTAGGCCCCATTCAGCACTGTTTTATTTTCACGTTATCTTCATTTTGACCACGGTGGTCAAAATCACTGGTTAGGCAGCCACACGAGAAACACTATCATATTTAGTTCAGGTGTTTAGAGATCACATATAAGTCACATATTTTGATTATAGAATAGCGCAGTGTGACAGGGTAAATAAAAGCCACCAGCTATATGCCTGGAAAACTTATGTCTAGTCTGCAGTGCAGCACTGACTAGGTTAACTTCAGCTGGGAACCTCAGGACAATTAGTTGGATCCCAGCTGCCTAATCAAGGTGTGTTAAAACCCAGGCTGTAGACACATGGTGCTGGCTGTTGAGGAGAGAGGAGTAAGCTGCTGAAGAGATTACTGATACAAGGTCTGTTAGCAAAGTAGATGAATTGTGAACTGTCTGTCCCCTGCATAGAAAAAGGGTAGCTACCTTATTTATAGACTGTCTGCTAAAGATAAACTGTTTTGTTTGGTTTGCTGAAGAAAAAGCCATTTTCTTTTGTTTGCTGATGAAAAGCTATTTTTGTTTTGTGTGCTGTATATCTTTTAAAGGCTAAATAAATAAGCCTTGTCAAGAAACCCAATTGTGTAGTTGTTGCATGTACCCTGAAACATGCAGCTTTTTTGTTGTTTCCAACTGAGGTCAAGCCACAAACATGATCAAATGCTGTCAAAAACATAACCCGCCTACCTAAAAAGGATCACCACAGAAGAGAGCCTCAGAGAGGGCGACCTGCAGGAAGCAGCCGATCTGGAACACGACCGCTCCATGCAGAACCGTTATCGCGGAGGCCGAAGTACAGAGAAATGACCTTGTGCTGGAGACCGCATCGCAGCGCTCCAGCACATCCAGGCGTTAATCAAGGTCAGCGAAATCAGCGTGATCTAATCCGACTAGCGCAAGCTACCGAAGCACGCGCTATCGCAGAGGCTGCTCGCGCCAGGGCTGCATGCAATCAGAAAGAGGTAGCCATGAAGTTAGAGAGGACCTGCATAGAAAAGGAGGAGCAGAGAGGCGCTATCGCCGCTGCCGCAGCCACTGCCACCGTCGCTGACGCCAATACTGTTGCTGCTATAACCGCAGCAGCCGATGTGCGTAAGAAGACCGAGTTGGACATGAACTTAGAGGCCTTAAGTAAAGAAAGGGAATCTGCCACCGCAGTCCAAGCTGAGGTCTTAGACGCAACCGCATGACAGGATGGCGGGGAGCGATCTTAAAGTCGGATAGGTTCATAGGATCCAGCCCAACGCACTAAAGACTATGCGAGGAGCCTCCCCAGTGTAAGCACCAGTGCACCATCTCTACCGGAAGAGGAGGATATCACAGATGCCGAAGGTTTGGAGAGTCCATGTGGGATAGCTACAGCCACAACCGTGATCGACACGCCCGCACACATACAGATGCACTACAACAGGCTCGCAATCCAGGTACGCCCACACATAGAAACACAGCTCCTTACACTGACCAGCAGTCATCACACATCCACACCAAGGAAGAGACGACTGCAAGGTCCCTCCCAGCAACTACCATTGCACCAAGTGCACACTCTGCACACAGGTCAAAGATGCACGATCGACCGCACTCGACGCTACAATCCAACGCTGCAAAGGTAGACAGCGGAAAGAGCAACACACCAGAGTTCGAATGCCCACATCCTCCACAAAACAATATACAGATGCCTCAGACCTAACAGACATGGGCAAGTATATGATCCGGCATGATATGGTGCAAACAGGACATCGATGACCGTCCTGAGAACTACAGAGAATGGAAGTCCACATTCAAAGATGTAATCAAGAGCCTGGACTTCACTGCGAGGGAAGTACTCAACCTGCTAACCAAATGGTTGAGGAAAGAATCTAAAGAACATGTAAAGAGACTCAGGGAAGCAAATGTAAACAACCTTCAAGTACTGTAGGTCTTGACTTAGTATGGAAGAGACTAGAAAGGTGCTATGGTAGCCCTGAAGTAATCGAAGACACACTTTTCATGAGTCGACAGCTTCTCAAGAATCATGGTCAAAGATTATACAAAGGTACAAGAGACCTTCTGCAGGAATTGGAGTCTTCAAGAGCAGATCAATCTCTATCAGGCCTCAATGTCTTAGACTCCGCTTGTGGAGTAAAACCCATCCTGGAGAAGCTACCTAATAACCTCCAAGACAGATGGTCTTCGCAAGGTTAAAAATACAAAAGGGAGAAGCAAGTCGCCTTTCCCGTCTTTTAATTCTTCTTGAGCTTCATTCAAGAAGCAGCTGAAATGAAAAACGATCCCAGCTTCACCATGGGTACACCAACTGCGACCAGTGCAAGTAACCTAAATTATGAAGGACCAGTGACAAGATACGGTAGCACCAGAACGCCTATCTCGGTCCACAGGACAGATGTGTCTTCTAAAACATCTACAGTACACATCCCAATCATTCTATCACTCTAAGCAGGGATACGGGGACCCAAACAGGGAATGCCCCATACACAAGAAGCCACACCCACTTAACAGGTGTTTTGGGTTTAAGATGAAGCCCATAGAGGAACGCAAGAACCTACTCAGAATTTGGAGTTTGCTTCAGGTGCTGCGCTTCCATAAGTCATCTATTCAAAGACTGTAAAGAAGCCATAAAATGTACAGTGTGCAACAGTGACATGCATGTAACATCTCTACATCCGGAGGCGCTGACACTTGACCAACTCAACAACAATTCCCCCATGGCAAAGCATGGCAGGGAGGAAGGAGAAGAGAAGTCACCATCACCATCTGTCACATCCCAGTGCACTGAGGTTTGTGGAGAAGGAAATTACCAAAGGTCCTGCTCCAATATATGCCTTGTTGCAGTATACCCCCAGGGACAACTTGAGAGGGCTATAAGGATGTACGCAATCATCGATGACCAAAGCAACAGATCATTGGTCAAGTCAGGATTCTTCAACTTGTTCAACACACAAGACAATGCCTCCTCATACACACTCAGAACATGCGCAGAACTGACTGAGACAACAGGGAGGAGCGCAAATGGCTACACCATGCACCATGGATGGTAGAATAAAAATACCACTCCCCACGCTTATAGAGTGCAATCATATGGCGGCGAACAGGAGCGAGATTCCCACACCAGACGTGGCACGTCATCACCCACACCTTAGGGGAATAGCTGACCACATCCCGCCGATAGAACAAGATGCCAAGATTTTGCTGCTGCTCGGCAGGGACATTCTGAGAGTGCACAAAATCCGCGAACAGCACAATGGAACCCACAAGGTCCCATTTGCTCCAAGACTTGACACAGGATGGGCGATAGTGGGCAATGTATGCTTTGGCAAAGGGCACAAACCAGACTATGTTAATGCCCGCAGAACAAATATAATGGAACATGGACACAAATCCCTCGTCAAACCATATCTTGGCCATATCCAAGTGACAGGCAGGCTTAGCAACGAAGAGAAACAAGGTCATACCCTTGAAAATCACAAATACATCTTCATATCAGAGGAATGTGACAATGGCCTAGGATGTTCAGCAGTCCAGACAACAAAATACAACGTACCACCTTCACCAAAGGAAGAGAACGATCTCCTGAAGGTGATTGACTAAGAGATCGTCCAAGATAAGACAAACAATTGGACAACTCCGCCCCACTCCATCTACTCAGTGGACATCTCCTAATCTAAGGAAAGGGAATCGAGAAGTCCACACAAACAGATCAGTGGCACAATGGGCCTACAGACCAGAACCCTGCAGACTATGCTACCGGGTTAGTGTCTACAACTCATCACCAGAACCCTGCGGACCACACTACTCCCACAAACCCATGTCTACAGCTCACGCACAGTGCGCATCATTGCCAACAGAACCAGAGTCTCTGACGCAATCTGATGAGATCCCATTGGTTCCAGCAAATACAGTACAATTAACAAATCTGAAAATAGCTACAGAGTGCCACCTCCCAGTCTCTGCTGCGGTCACCAATGTGATACCTGAAGGTACACAAGAATTCCATCGTTCCTCTAAATGGACAATGCTCCAGCGAACATTTACACAGTTCAAGCATGCTACCACTGTTCTTAACCACATGCCTGGGAAAAAATAGACAGTTGCCATCATAGGCGTCTTGAAAGAAGACTAAGCACTGTCAGCACAGCGACTGAGGCAAATATGGTCATTCCCAGTTGTGTCTAAAGGGGGACGCATCTAGACAAGACCAACTGCATCAACAGAAAAGGAGACCTCTCTAAAGGGAGTTCCTTCTGGAAGCAGAATCCTACGACCAACAAGGGCAACCACAAGAAAAGGTGGTTGCCTTACCAATCCCCAAGTGTGCTGGGAACGCACAGATAGAATTATCCAACAGACTAGATTTCATGACCCTGGAGGCAAGTTCAGCTTGACTTTCCCACAAGCCTTGACAATGCTCATGGACACAGTCGGAGCCAGAACTTTTACCAGGATTTTGGGGACCTGGGCTACCACCATCTGGTTGTCCCAATTATCATTCATGGGTCTCACCCATCTTATGGACTCCTAAAGAGACATTAAGGAGTGCCCAATTATCCTCGACTTGTGCACCCACTTGGCATCCCTCGCCAAGGGGATCCTGGAGCCAGTGTGTGAGGATTGCTCGTCGGCCCCGCCCCCGTGACGCACCCTGTGACGGGACGGGTGACGCACCATGCTACCAGGTTGGGGGACACCGCACGTCCCATTCTTAGTCCCCGCCCCCGTGATGCGTCCCATGATGAGGCATCTGACGAGCGCCGCTCTACCAGGCTGAGGGACACTGCACGGATCTCGCTCAGGCTCCACCCCAGTTACGTCATGGGTGAGGCACACCCCACACAAGCTACGCACAGGCGCCAAGCTACCATGGGCACATGAGGGGTTAACTCCATCAGCAAATATTCCACACCTGCACTCCACCCCGCCCCCCGCCCCTGCCTACCAGTGGACTGAATATGTCTATGGGCAGTTCTGGTTCATTACTCTGCAGCTGTGTGCTTTCCTACCATTGGCTGCCTGTCCATTAAATACTCAGCCAGCCCTGCTACAAACTGGCTGAGCATAAACTCTAAAAAAAAAACAAAAAAAACAAAGCAATGCTAACATATACAGGTCATGCACTAATACACTTATCTCTAAGTACCAAGTACAAATCCCATACTCTTTATGTCTTGTAAGTGTGTATTATCTACCTTACATTTATTTAAATACATTTTATTTCATCTGCATCCTAAGATAATGCACTAGGGGAGTGCTCTTTTTTCTCTTTTTTTCTGAGCAGAAACTCTGTTTATGTACTTGTGCTTGCCTCCAGTATCCTGCTGCCCTGCCTTTGCCTTGTCTTGCTTCTTGTATTTTTGACCTCAGCTTGTACCCGGACTCCTGCCTTCTCTGACCACTTGACCACGGCTACGTATAACGACGATTCTACCTTCTATACTCCTGGAACCCGGCACCGCGCAGCGACTATCCGATTTCTCCTATCTTAGATTTTGGTATTACGACCAATCTGTCCTCTCCAACCCTGACCCAGCTATACGACTACCACTCTGCACTCCGGACGAGCTTGCGCGGTTGTAGATCGGTGTATGTCAACATCCACACCTCAGCCCTGCTGTCCTGTGTAGTTTGTGGTAAGCACTCGTTACACAAATGGTGTACCAAATGGTACCACGCGGATGTGGAATATGGACTTATAATATTGTTGTTGCATTTTATATGTTCACGCCCCCCCTGCCTTTCACGCCCCCCCCTGCCTTTCACGCCCCCCCTGCAAATAATACTACCTATTACGGATTTACATCCCGGACAACGCCGGGTATGTCAGCTAGTATATATATATTGTTTATAGATAGTGCTGTCTACAGATACCAGGCAGGGAGTGTCCTGGAACAGGATTATGTATTCTCTCTGCTCTCAGGCTGCCAGCACTCCCCAGTGTAAGTTGCCACATTGTTGTCAGTTTTGTAACTCCTTTCCCTCCCTGGTTTGCCTGTTGCCTAGCAACTACAGCACAGACCCCTGTTAGTTTCTCTCAGGAGCCCTGGTTGTATGGTTGGTCCTGACTATATCCTGTTTGTACAGAGTAGCTCACTTCCTTTTGGATCCAGCAGTCTGTGAGTACACACATCTTACTGCCTCTCCCATACAAGGCATTCTTAATTTACCTCTCCCCCACATACAGTATGCCACTCACCTACAGTTCCCCTTATCTGGTGTTATTGTTTGTTTTTCAATAAAAGAACAGAAAGAAAGAGGGACTCGTGTGCATCTAAAGGGAGTGAGTTAACCTGCCTGACCCTACCCCTTTGCACAAGGGGCTAGAGAGCCACAACATGTTGTATCCAATGGCGGCTTTTGATGACTCCACATGGATTAAAACTGCCCAAATCCGTTGGCGAATTCTACACTGTGAAATGGATTTTTGGGGTAAAGTCAGTGAAATTCGGGAAACAAAATCTGTACGGATTAGGCTTAACCTCCACTTATCTATAATGACAGCAAGGTGAATTTTTTACTGAGGTATCAGCCAGGGAAGTAAATTGATCCTTGCCTTCTTCCCTGTACAATCCTCTACCTAACAATCACACAGACCAATGTCAAACTCCCTCTTCACTTATAAACCAAAATGGGATGCGCTTTCACATGTGCACCGGAGATCTGGAGGGGCAGGTTATCCTCACCCTCTGCTAATAGTCAAGCTGATAGGAGCTCTGGAATAAAAGCTCTGAAAGAACAGATCCATGTGCTGTCTGTCACTCTCTGGGCTCTGAGAATCGGGAGAGACATTTCTAACTCTCAATAAGGTTACATCTCCTTCAGACAATGCACGTGCAGGAACTAATGTACGGAGGCCCCTCGGGTTCAGAATCCAAACGCGTTTCACCAAAGAGTTGGCTTCATCAGTGGTATCAGTTCTCATAAAGGCAATACTTCAATACCCTTAAAGTGTCCTCTGATAGGACAAGCGATTAATAAAAAATCAGAAATAATAAGATGCATTTGTGTCACAATAAATATCATGGAAAACAAGGTGGGGAATTACACAGGAACACCCAATCAAATTCCTAATCTAAATATACAATGAAAAATCAATACATTAGACCACAGCGATTTATAAAAAGAAATACATTCCTATAACCTCAAAAAGGTACTATAGGATATAGCATTAGTAAATCGGGATAGTAAAAATTTACAAAATCAATTTTTTTTTATATTGATCACATTCAAATATAAATAACATAAAAAAAATGACTTTGTATTTAATAAAAAGGGAAGCAGTTTATATAGTCAATAGACGCCAGAATACACTATTATTGATATACTAAAAATGAGAGGGAAGAACAAAAAAACAATGCATACCTTCCTTTTCAGCCACCATACAGTATATAGAGAGCTGATATAATATGGGCAGATACACCTAAATGAAGTACATGAATATTTCTCTAATGATCCTTCTTTGAAGTCATAACTGCAAGAAACTCTGGGCTCAATGTGTAAGACAACGATTAAGGACAATTACGCAATATTAATATAACGACCAATATGTAACAATATAAACAACACGGCAATAGATCTAAAAACATAACCTTAGATACAAAGAAGAATATAATCCTGTAAATGCAAAGACCGGCTGATAAATTTGAATATGTACAATAGCAATCATTTTGCATATAATAGCAGATCTAAATGTTTTTTATCTTCAAATGGAAAAGAAGGCAATGCAATCCTAAAATGAACACAAGGCAAAATGAAGGGATGAACTAAATAAAAAAGAAGGGGGCTATAGACTGTGGTTTTTCTTAAAATAAATAAATAAACTAACAAAGATTATAAATACATTTTAACGGTGTTAAAAATATACATTGCTAGGCCAGATGTTATATAAGACTGGAATGGTGAATTCATATAAGAGAAGCTACTGTAGGACTACTTCAATATTTAGTCCCACTGGAGACAACGTTTTGTGGGTAGATATTGCACAACTTATAATTTTTATGTTTCCTCCCAAAAATGAGACTTGCTTCATTGCCCATCCAAATAAGGATATATCATCGATGTGTCTTCTCCAGAGTACCAGTTTCATGCCAAGTGGGTGTGACCAAATACATTGGTTTTCCACCAACCCATGAATAGGTTGGCATACCTTGGCATAAACCTGGTGCCCATTGCTGTGCCTTGTATCTGCAAATGGAATGTGCCCTCAAACCAGAAATAACTATGATTGAGGATAAAAGATATTCCCTCGCAATAAATAGTCTATCTGTCTGGGTTCCATCTCTCCATAGTTTTAAAGGATATGTGTAAAACAGTAGCTTCACATCCTAATTTGTGATCAATGCACATATACAGTGATGTAACATCACAGGTTGCTAAATAGTAATCCTCTTCCCATTTTATATTACCTGAAAATTGCAGAACGTGGGTTGTATCTCGCACATTAGAGAGGAGGCACACGTTCCCAAATGAGCATAAATACACGCTGATACATTTTGAGTAAGGGTATTTATTGGTCTCCCACGAGGGTTAGTCAGATGTTTACGGACATTACGGAGTTAAAAAAAAAGACTGGTATTTTCGGATAATCATTCTTAATATACTCAATATTTTTTTTTTTTTTTAAATGCCTTTCTTTAATCCTTCCTCCAAAAATATAATCAAATGATTAAGAAAGTGGAGGTTGGATCCTTAAGTAAAGATTGACATGTATCCTTGTCTCCTAACCATCTCCATGCCTCCTTTAGATAATCTTCCATACCCAATAATAGTGTCCGTTCCCCCTCATCCGCTGGTTTAATGACTATTTTTACATTTTTCGACAATTCCTTCAAAGCACTCCTTTCTTCTTGTGTCAAATTAATTATTCTACGGTTTGTTTTAATATTTATTCTCTCGATGTCATCCTCGATCATTTTCGGAAAAGTTTGGAGAAATGCTCCTTTACTTTGACGTGGAGAAAAAACTCGATTTTTGTTCTTCAAAGGGAGGTATGTATAAACCCTGCATTTGGAAGGTTAATTAAATTGTCGTTTGTGATAACATCATTTTGTGTACTCGTTTGTGTAGTAAAAAATATTTTAGTGTTGAGCGTCTAATGCGTTTTTGTATGTCTATATATATTTGAAATGTGTTCATCCCACTCATACTTAATTCTAATGGGGTGATCCTTGCATCTCCATGATACTACCTCCAACCCATGCCTCATGCCAAGGGTCTCAGTCTGTGGTTTTTATAACACTACATCCTACCCACATCTCATAGCATGGTGCAAACCTTCCAGTGACTGAGCTCCAGGTCAGAACCAATGCTAACACCACCCTAACTCCTGTTACTAGTTTTAAATACCTGGACATATGGTTTGACTCCCACTTAACATTCGGAATGCACATTGATAACCTGACATCCAAAACCTTTGCCAAACTAGGTGTACTTTACAGGAACAAAGCCTCCCTAAGTCTGCTGGTCAGAAAGCGTATTGCACAGCAGATGCTAATGCCAATTATCGACTATGGGGACATAGTTAATGGCTCGGCACCCCAAACCCACCTTAGCAAACTTGACACCCTCTACAATTCAATTTGTCGTTTCGTTCTCCAATGCAACTACAACACACATCACTGCAAAATGCTCAAAGAACTAGATTGGTCATCACTCGAGTCTAGGCGCAAAGTTCGCCTTTCCTGTCTCGCCTTCAAATACTTTCTGGGCGAGCTACCCAGCTACCTGAACAAGCTCCTCACCCCTACCACATACAGCACCTATCACCTGAGATCAGACTCCAAAAGACTGCTCATGGTCCCAAGGCTCAACAAAGTATCCGGCCGCTCCTCCTTCTCTTACCGTGCACCCCAAAACTGGAACAACCTACCCGAAACTCTCACATCCACCACCAGTTTAAGTTCTTTCAAATCTAAGGCTGTCTCACATTTTAATCTGGTCTGTAACTGTTTCACACGCCCATAATATATATTTTCTTTAACTGTGCATGCAATGTCTTGTATATATTGTATACCCTGTTAATTTATGTAACTGTACTTGTAACCATGTATTATTTGTCATATTAACTATGTCCAGGACATACGTGAAAACGAGAGGTAACTCTCAATGTATTACTTCCTGGTAACACATTTTATAAATAAATAAATCGCCTCTTCACGAACCCACCTTCTAACTCACATATAATGCACATGGTGCCATTCAGGCAGATCCGGGGCAATACACCGTCCTACATGTCATGCCAAGGGTACCAGCCTGGAATTGCTATGATCCTACATTTCACCCACCGTTCATGGCCATTGTGCTCACCTGTCACCCCCCTTAAGTAATGATAATACACATAATATTATTCCTAATAACGATAACACCGTTTTAATTTACATTTGCATTCAAGTGTTTTTTCTTATCATTTATTTGTAACTTAAAAAAAAAAATCATCCAAATGGCCATTTTTTGGTATTCTACTGAATATTTCTATTGTTGCTGTGCTTGGATATTGCTTGTCTGTGATTTGTGTTTCTTGATCTATCTATCTATCTATCTATCTATCTATCTATCTATCTATCTATATCCATCTATCTGTATCTATCTATCTATCTATCGATCTATCGATCTATCTATCTATATCCATCTATCTATATCCATCTATCTGTATCCATCTATCTGTATCTATCTATCTATCTATCTATCTATCTATCTATCTATCTATCTATCTATCTATCTATCTATCTATCTATATCCATCTATCTGTATCCATCTATCTGTATCTATCTATCTATCTATCTATCTATCTATCTATCTATCTATCTATCTGTATCTATCTATCTATCTATCTATCTATCTATCTATCTATCTATCTATCTATCTATCTATCTATCTATCTATCTATATATCTGTATCTATCTATATCTATCTGCATCTATCTATCTGCATCTATCTATCTATCTGTCTATCTGTCTATCTATCTATCTATCTATCTATCTATCTATCTATCTATCTATCTATCTATCTATCTATCTATCTATCTATCTATCTATATCTATATATCTGTATCTATCTATATCTATCTGCATCTATCTATCTGCATCTATCTATCTATCTATCTATCTATCTCTCTCTCTCTCTCTCTCTCTCTCTCTCTCTCTCTCTCTCTCTCTCTCTCTCTCTCTCTCTCTCTCTCTCCATCCATCCATCCATCCATCCATCCATCCATCCATCCATCCATCTATCTATCTGTATATCTATATATCTGTATATCTGTATATCTGTATATCTGTATATCTATCTATCTGTATATCTATCTATCTGCATCTATCTATCTGCATCTATCTATCTGCATCTATCTATCTGCATCTATCAATCTATCTATCTATCTATCTATCTATCTATCTATCTATCTATCTGTCTGTCTGTCTGTCTGTCTGTCTGTCTGTCTGTCTGTCTGTCTGTCTGTCTGTCTGCAGTCTCTCTGTCTGTCTGTCTGCAGTCTCTCTGTCTGTCTGTCTGTCTGTCTGCAGTCTCTCTCTCTCTCTCTGTCTGTCTGTCTGTCTGCAGTCTCTCTCTCTCTCTCTCTCTCTCTCTCTCTGTCTGTCTGTCTGCAGTCTCTCTCTCTCTCTCTCTCTCTCTCTCTGTCTACAGTCTCTCTCTCTCTCTCTGTCTGTCTGCAGTCTCTCTCTCTCTCTCTGTCTGTCTGCAGTCTCTCTCTCTCTCTGTCTGTCTGTCTGCAGTCTCTCTCGCTCTGTCTGTCTGTCTGCAGTCTCTCTCTCTCTCTCTCTCTCTGTCTGTCTGTCTGCAGTCTCTCTCTCTCTCTCTCTCTGTCTGTCTGTCTGCAGTCTCTCTCTCTCTCTCTCTGTCTGTCTGCAGTCTCTCTCTCTCTCTCTCTCTCTGTCTGTCTGCAGTCTCTCTCTCTCTCTCTCTCTCTCTCTCTCTCTCTATCTCTGTCTGTCTGCAGGCTCTCTCTCTCTGTCTGTCTGTAGTCTCTGTCTGTCTGTCTGCAGTCTCTCTCTGTCTGTCTGTCTATCACAAATCTATAGTTATATACAGGTTTAACACTCCAAGTTGAAATGAATACAAGCGCCAGAAGATTCTGGAAAACATTTTACTTTATTCATACATATACAGTATATCGCACCCAGGTCCCACATGAATACACAAAGATCTTATAGAGAAAAGCACCCACCACTTATCTCCACCACCCTCCGAACCAGGAGAACCAGTTCAAAAAGACAATACTAAGGAAGTGCTATTCTTGTGATGTGCCTCCAGTAATAATGTACTGTACATGCATTGTAAAGTGTCCCATATATATAAAATATACTATATATATAATTATTTAATTACTTACTTAAATGAAAGTGTATATACACTCATTTATATAAATACATACATTTATACAAATATTTTTTAAATATGCAGTATTTATCGAAATGTATGTATAGTGTATGTGTACACATATTTTTTTCTACATATTCATACAGTATATACTGCACATATATATGTAAATGTATGTATATATTCAGCTCAACCCCGTTATAACGCGATCCGTTACAACGCGGATCCGCTTATAACGCGATGTACGCGTGGCTTCCAATTTTCGTATATTTATGAATACTTTACAGCACGATTATTGGCGTCTTAAATACTTTATTGTACAACGCATACAATTGTACATTGTTTCCAACGCGATCCGCTTATAACGCGATGTACACGTGGCTTCCAATTTTCGTATATTTATGAATACTTTACAACACGATTATTGGCGTCTTAAATACTTTATTGTACAACGCATACAATTGTACATTGTTTCCAACGCGATCCGCTTATAACGCGGTGTGATTCTTTGGACCCCAAGCACCGCGTTATAAGGGGGTTGAGATATATATATATATTAATACACACCCATACACACACACCCTTAATATCAATTCACAGTTACAGTTCACATGTGGATAAATCAGGAGTTGGGGAGCCGAGGCGAGGAGGTGGCCCGGCTGTCAGTGGCACGTTCAAAGCTGAGATACCGCACGTCCCTCGAGCTGCGGCGTCGGCAGGCGCAGAAGGTGGGAGCCGCCGGCGTGTGCAGGGGTGTAGTGTGGCATTACTGGGCATTGCTGCCGGCCGGCTCTGCGTCGCTCCACCAGAATGCCAGGTGGGGGAAGTAGGAGCGCACCCCCCTGCCTGAGCGGGATGCAGGACCGCGGCAGAGAAGGCAGGCCTGGGAGGGAGGGGGGGGGGGTATACAGTGTGAAACGGGTGATGTAGTATCCTGTACTAATCCCAGCACCTACACACACACACAGCATTGTGTACTAATACCAGCACCTACACACACACAGCATTGTGTACTAATACCAGCTCCTCTACACACACACAGCATCCTGTACTAATCCCAGCACCTACACACACACACACACACAGCATCCTGTACTAATCCCAGCACCTACACACACACACAGCATCCTGTACTAATCCCAGCACCTACACACACACACACACACACACACACAGCATCCTGTACTAATCCCAGCACCTACACACACACACAGCATTGTGTACTAAAACCAGCTCCTCTACACACACACACACACACACACACACACACACACACACACACACACACACACACACACACACACACACACACACACACACACACACAGCATTGTGTACTAATACCAGCTCCTCTACACACACACACACACACACATAGCATTGTGTACTAATACCAGCTCCTCCATACACACACACACACACAGCATCCTGTACTAATCACTATGCAGTATCCTGTACTAATCCCAGCTCCTCCTCGACACACACACACACACACACACACACACACACACACACACACACACACACACACACACACACACACACACACACACCATCCTGTACTAATCACTATACAGCGTCCTGTACTAATCCCAGCGCCTCCTCTACACACACACACACAGCATCCTGTACTAATACCAGCTCCTCCTCCACACACACACACACACACACACACACACACACACACACACACACACACACACAGCGTCTTGTACTAATCACTGCTCCTCTCTGCACACACAGCATCCTGTACTAATCACTGCTCCCCTCTGCACACACAGCATCCTGTACTAATCACTGCTCCCTCCGCACACACAGTATCCTGTACTAATCACTGCTCCCCTCTACACACACAGTATCCTGTACTAATCACTGCTCTCTCTGCACACACAGTATCCTGTACTAATCACTGCTCCCTCTGCACACACAGCATCCTGTACTAATCACTGCTCTCTCTGCACACACAGTATCCTGTACTAATCACTGCCCCCTCTGCACACACAGTATCCTGTACTAATCACTGCCTCCTCTGCGCACACACACAGTATCCTGTACTAATCACTGCTCCCCTCTGCACACACAGTATCCTGTACTAATCACTGCTCTCTCTGCACACACAGTATCCTGTACTAATCACTGCTTCTCTCTGCACACACAGCATCCTGTTCTAATCACTGCTCTCTCTGCACACACAGTATCCTGTACTAATCACTGCTTCTCTCTGCACACACAGTATCCTGTACTAATCACTGCTCCACTCTGCACACACAGTATCCTGTACTAATCACTGCTCCCCTCTGCACACACAGTATCCTGTACTAATCACTGCTCCTCTCTGCACACACAGTATCCTGTATTAATCACTGCTTCCTCTGCACACACAGTATCCTGTACTAATCACTGCTGCTCTGCACACACAGCATCCTGTACTAATCACTGCTCCCCGCTGCACACACAGTATCCTGTACTAATCACTGCTCCCCTCTGCACACACAGTATCCTGTACTAATCACTGTTCTCTCTCTGCACACGCAGCATCCTGTACTAATCACTGTTCTCTCTCTGCACACACAGAATCCTGTACTAATCACTGCTATCTCTGCACACACAGTATCCTGTACTAATCACTGCTTCACTCTGCACACACAGTATCCTGTACTAATCACTGCTCCCCGCTGCACACACAGTATCCTGTACTAATCACTGCTCCCCTCTGCACACACAGTATCCTGTACTAATCACTGCTCTCTCTGCACACACAGAATCCTGTACTAATCACTGCTCCCCTCTGCACACACAGTATCCTGTACTAATCACTGCTCCCGCTGCACACACAGTATCCTGTACTAATCACTGCTCCCCTCTGCACACACAGCATCCTGTACTAATCACTACTATCTCTGCACACACAGTATCCTGTACTAATCACTGCCCCCTCTGCACACACAGTATCCTGTACTAATCACTGCTCCTTCTCTGCACACACAGTATCCTGTACTAATCACTGCACCCCCTACACACACAGTATCCTGTACTAATCACTGCTCCCCTCTGCACACACAGCATCCTGTACTAATCACTGCTCTCTCTGCACTCACAGTATCCTGTACTAATCACTGCTCCCTTTGCACACACAGTATCCTGTACTAATCACTGCTCCCCTCTACACACACAGCATCCTGTACTAATCACTGCTCCTCTCTGCACGCACAGTATCCTGTACTAATCACTGCTCCCCTCTACACACACAGCATCCTGTACTAATCACTGCTCCTTCTCTGCACACACAGTATCCTGTACTAATCACTGCACCCCCTACACACACAGTATCCTGTACTAATCACTGCTCCCCTCTGCACACACAGTATCCTGTACTAATCACTGCTCTCTCTGCACACACAGCATCCTGTACTAATCACTGCTCCCCTCTGCACACACAGTATCCTGTACTAATCACTGCACCCCCTACACACACAGTATCCTGTACTAATCACTGCTCCCCTCTGCACACACAGCATCCTGTACTAATCACTGCTCTCTCTGCACACACAGTATCCTGTACTAATCACTGCTCCCTCTGCACACACAGAATCCTGTACTAATCACTGCTCCCCTCTACACACACAGCATCCTGTACTAATCACTGCTCCTCTCTGCACGCACAGTATCCTGTACTAATCGCTGCTCCCTTTGCACACACAACCTCCTGTCCTAATCCCCGCTGCCGCTGCCACACACTTACAGAAAAGATGAGGCAGAACAGTATCAGGATTGCCAGGACAGCAGCCAGGCTGATAAGTATTACTGCCCAGTATGGAATCTGTCCGTCGCCCACCCCAGCTGTGGGAGAGAGGCAAGGGTTAAGTGTATATATACAGGGCAGCTGACATGTGGGGAGTACAGGGACATCAGAGACCCCCCAACACCACTCCACAGGTAGGGCCTGGGGGGGGTGAGGCAAAGTTGGAGAGGGGGAGGCAGAGTCAGAGGTTGTGGTGGCGAGAGTGGGAGGTGGTTGGAGGGGGGAGATTGAGAGAGAGGGTGTGTGTGAGAGAGAGGTGTGTGAGATAGAGAGGGGAGGAGTGAGTGAGAGAAGGAGGAGTGTGAGAGAGATGTGTGTGTGTGAGATAGAGAGGGGAGGAGTGAGTGAGAGAAGGAGGAGTGTGAGAGAGAAGGAGGAGAGTAACAGTAGTGTGTGGGAGGGGGGAGGGTGAAAGTGATGGGGGAGTGTGAAAGGGGAGTGTTAAAAAGAGAGGGGTGGGAGTGTGAGAGAGAGGGAGGAGGGTGTGTGTGAGAGGGGGGAGTGTGTGAGGGGATGAGTGTGGAAGAGAGGGGGGAGTGAGAGAGAAGGAGTGTTTGAGAGAGAGGGAGAGGGGTGTGGGAGGGAGAGGGGGTGAGTGATGGGGAGTGTGAGAGAGAGTGAGAGAGAGGGAAAGTGTGAGAGAGGGGGTAGTATGTGAGATAGAGAGAAGGGGTAGAGTGTGAGAGATAGGGATATCGGTGTGAAAGAGGAGGGAGAGTGTGAGAGAGGGGGAGTTTGATAGAGAGGCGCAGCGTGTTAGAGAGAAGGGGGCAGAATGTGAGAAAGAGGGGGAACTTTGTGAGAGAGGAGAGTGTGAGAGAGCGGGGTAGGGGGAGAGTGAGCAAGGGAGAGAGCTGTGAGATAAGGGGTAGAGTATTAGAGAGGGGGCAGAAAGTGAATGAGAGTGTTGGGGTGAGAGAGAGTAGGATAGAGAGTGGAGGTGTGTGAGAGAGAGAAAAGGAGTTTGTGAGAGATTTAGGGGTGCAGGTGAGGGAGAAAGGGGGAAGAGAGAGATGGGGAGTGTGTGAGAGAGAGAAAGTGGGAGTGTCTGAGATCGAGGGGTGAGAGGGAGATTGGTGTGTGTGAGAAGGTGAGTGTGAGAGAGGAGAGTATGAGAAAAAGTAAAGTGTGAGAGACAGGGAAAATTGTGAGAGAGAGAGAGAGAGAGGGGTGTGAGAGTGTTAGAGAAGGGGAAGTTTGAGACAGAGAGTGGGAGTGGGAGAAAGGCAGGAGAGTATGAGAGAGAGGGGAGAGTGTGTGTGAGAGTATGATGGTGAGAAAGGGGGTAGCGTGTGAGAGAGGGGGGAGTCTAGGAGAGAGAGGGGTGTGAGAGAGTGGGGTGAATGTAAGGGAAAAAGCAGAGAGAGTGGGAACGTGTGAGAGAGGAGAAGTTAGTGTGAGAGTGAGGGTTGGAGTGTATGAGGGAGAAGGAGTGTGAGAGGGGTGTTTGTTAAAGTGTGGAGTGTGTGAGA
>NC_134502.1:2193806-2198806 GCF_040206685.1 Ascaphus truei | reverse complement strand
AGTCCTTTTTTGCCGCAACTCGGACAGGGCGATGAAAACTCCTCTCTGCAGTGTCTCAATACTCAGAGCTCCCCCTCACTGTCCGTGGGGTGAACTCCGGCGCTGGTTCTGCTGACGTCACCACCTGCGCGCCGTCCGCGTGACTGGGGACTTCCTCTACCGACGGTACCCTCCAGGGGGGGGGGGGGGGAGTTTAGAGGTACCGTCGGTAAAGGAAGTAATGAGGTTAGTAATAGTAATAGTAGTAATAGTAGTAATAGGGCAGTTTTGAATAAGAGCAGTTAGTAATAGTAGTAATAGTGGTAATAGTAGTAATAGGTAGTAATAGGTAGTAATAGTAATAGGTAGTAGTAGTAATAGGGCAGTTTTGAATAAGAGCAGTTAGTAATAGTAATAGTAGTAATAGTAGTAATAGGGCAGTTTTGAATAAGAGTAGTTAGTAATAGTAGTAATAGTAGTAATTAGTAATAGGTAGTAATAGTAATAGGTAGTAATAGTAATAGGTAGTAATAGGTAGTAGTAGTAATAGGGCAGTTTTGAATAAGAGCAGTTAGCATCGCTCAGCTTCAGAGGCCGCAATTATCATGTTGCTAGGCAACCAGTGAGGCTGTGAGACGTTAGTGGCAGGTGAGATATCTTTGAATAGAGACAGTGAGAAGATTGGAAAGAAAGGGACAAGTCAGGGATGTGAGGATGAGGACAGGTCAGGGATGTGAGGATGAGGACAGGTCAGGGATGTGAAGATGAGGACAGGTCAGGGATGTGAGGATGAGGACAAGTCAGGGATGTGAGGATGAGGACAGGTCAAGGATGTGATGATGAGGACAGGTCAGGGATGTGAAGATGAGGACAGGTCAGGGATGTGAGGATGAGGACAGGTCAGGGATGTGAAGGTGAGGACAGGTCAGGGATGTGAGGATGAGGACAGGTCAGGGATGTGAGGATGAGGACAGGTCAGGGATGTGAGGATGAGGACAGGTCAGGGATGTGAGGATGAGGACAGGTCAGGGATGTGAGGATGAGGACAGGTCAGGGATGTGAGGATGAGGACAGGTCAGGGATGTGAGGATGAGGACAGGTCAGGGATGTGAGGATGAGGACAGGTCAGGGATGTGAGGATGAGGACAGGTCAGGGATGTGAAGATGAGGACAGGTCAGGGATGTGAAGATGAGGACAGGTCAGGGATGTGAGGATGAGGACAGGTCAGGGATGTGAGGATGAGGACAGGTCAGGGATGTGAGGATGAGGACAGGTCAGGGATGTGAAGATGAGGACAGGTCAGGGATGTGAAGATGAGGACAGGTCAGGGATGTGAGGATGAGGACAGGTCAGGGATGTGAAGATGAGGACAGGTCAGGGATGTGAGTATGAGGACAGGTCAGGGATGTGAAGATGAGGACAGGTCAGGGATGTGAGGATGAGGACAGGTCAGGGATGTGAAGATGAGGACAGGTCAGGGATGTGAGGATGAGGACAGGTCAAGGATGTGAAGATGAGGACAGGTCAGGGATGTGAGGATGAGGACAGGTCAGGGATGTGAAGATGAGGACAGGTCAGGGATGTGAAGATGAGGACAGGTCAGGGATGTGAGGATGAGGACAGGTCAGGGATGTGAAGATGAGAACAGGTCAGGGATGTGAAGATGAGGACAGGTCAGGGAGGTGAAGATGAGGACAGGTCAGGGAGTTGGGATCAGGACACAGAGGGGGAAGGTAGGGACCAGGGAGAATGTGTCCCTTGGACTAGGCCAGAGAGTTTCCCTCTAGGTGCTAGATAGATCCCCTGAGGCACAGTAAGTCTGCTGAGAGGGGTACAGCAGGGAAGGCCTGGAGATAGGGACCTTTCCCCAGCAGTATACACAACACAAAGGGATATTAGCTGCAGGATGGTCAGGGATGTGAAGATGAGGACAGGTCAGGGATGTGAGGATGAGGACAGGTCAGGGATGTGAGGATGAGGACAGGTCAGGGATGTGAAGATGAGGACAGGTCAGGGATGTGAAGATGAGGACAGGTCAGGGATGTGAGTATGAGGACAGGTCAGGGATGTGAAGATGAGGACAGGTCAGGGATGTGAGGATGAGGACAGGTCAGGGATGTGAAGATGAGGACAGGTCAGGGATGTGAGGATGAGGACAGGTCAAGGATGTGAAGATGAGGACAGGTCAGGGATGTGAGGATGAGGACAGGTCAGGGATGTGAAGATGAGGACAGGTCAGGGATGTGAAGATGAGGACAGGTCAGGGATGTGAGGATGAGGACAGGTCAGGGATGTGAAGATGAGAACAGGTCAGGGATGTGAAGATGAGGACAGGTCAGGGAGGTGAAGATGAGGACAGGTCAGAGAGTTGGGATCAGGACACAGAGGGGGAAGGTAGGGACCAGGGAGAATGTGTCCCTTGGACTAGGCCAGAGAGTTTCCCTCTAGGTGCTAGATAGATCCCCTGAGGCACAGTAAGTCTGCTGAGAGGGGTACAGCAGGGAAGGCCTGGAGATAGGGACCTTTCCCCAGCAGTATACACAACACAAAGGGATATTAGCTGCAGGATGGTGTGTGTGTGTGTGTGTGTGTGTGTGTGTGTGTGTGTGTGTGTGTGTGTGTGTGTGTGTGTGTGTGTGTGTGTGTGTGTGTGTGTGTGTGTGTGTGTGTGTGTGTGTGTGTGTGTGACCCTGGACAGATAGATATGAGATAGATAAGAGATAGATAGATATGGGATAGATAGATAGATCGATGCACAGATAGATAGATATGAGATATATAGATATGAGATAGACAGATAGATCGATGCACAGATAGATATGAGATAGATAGACAGATAGATCGATGCACAGATAGATAGATATGAGATAAATAGACAGATAGATTGATGCACAGATAGATAGATATGAGATAGATAGACAGATAGATCGATGCACAGATAGATAGATATGAGACAGATAGATATGAGATAGATAGATATGAGATAGATGGATAGATATGAGATAGATAGATAGATATGAGATAGATAGATAGGAGATAGATATGAGATAGATAGATAGATATGAGATAGATAGATATGAGATCGATAGACAGATAGATCGATGCACAGATAGATATGAGATAGATAGATAGACAGATAGATAGATCGATGGACAGATAGATAGATATGAGATAGATAGGCAGATAGATCGATGCACAGATAGATATATATGAGATAGATAGACAGATAGATCGATGCACAGATAGATAGATATGAGATAGATAGACAGATAGATCGATGCACAGATAGATAGATATGAGATAGATAGACAGATAGATCGATGCACATATAGATAGATATGAGACAGATAGACAGATAGATTGATGCACAGATAGATATGAGATAGATAGACAGATAGATCGATGCACAGATAGATAGATATGAGATAGATAGATATGAGATAGATATGAGATAGATAGATATGAGATAGATATGAGATAGATAGATAGATATGAGATAGATAGATATGAGATAGATATGAGATAGATATGAGATAGATAGATATGAAATAGATATGAGATCGATAGATATGAAATAGATATGAGATAGATAGATATGAGATAGATATGCGATCGATAGATAGATATGAGATAGATATGAGAGATAGATATGAGATAGATAGATATGAGATAGATATGAGATAGATAGATATGAGATAGATAGATATGAGATAAATATGAGATAGATAGATGAGATAGATAGATATTAGATAAATAGACAGATAGATCAATGCACAGATAGATAGATATGAGACAGATAGACAGATAGATTGATGCACAGATAGATATGAGATAGATAGACAGATAGATCGATGCACAGATAGATAGATATGAGATAGATAGACAGATAGATTGATGCACAGATAGAAAGATATGAGATAGATAGACAGATAGATCGATGCACAGATAGATAGATATGAGATAGATAGATTTGAGATAGATAGATAGATAGACAGACAGACAGATAGATAGATAGATAGATAGATAGATAGATAGATAGATAGATAGATAGATAGATAGATAGATAGATATGAGATAGATAGATAGATAGATAGATAGATAGATAGATAGATAGCTATGAGATAGATAGTTATGCGATAGATATGAGATAGATAGATAGATAGATAGATAGATAGATAGATAGATAGATAGATAGATAGATAGATAGATATGAGATAGATAGTTATGAGATAGATATGAGATAGATAGATAGATATGAGATAGACAGATAGATAGATAGATATGAGATAGATAGTTATGAGATAGATATGAGATAGATATGAGATAGATATGAGATAGATAGATAGATACAGTGTGAGATAGATAGATATGAGATAGATAGATAGATAGATATGAGATATATAGATATGAGATAGATATGAGACAGATAGACAGATAGATCGATGCACAGATATATAGATATGAGATAGATATGAGATAGATAGACAGATAGATCGATGCACAGATAGATAGATATGAGATAGATATGAGACAGATAGATAGATACACAGATAGATAGATATGAGATAGACAGATAGATCGATGCACAGATAGATAGACTGAGGTATATACACCTGAGACATATAGGTGTAGATAGAGATATACATTTCCATCTATCGCTGAGCACGGGGGCAGATGCCGACTTGTAAGAAGGCCGAACTATTCCACCTCATTCATTAAACAAATGAGCAGGAAGGTTTGTCGGACGCTGATTACAGGACTCCCGGTTTTAATTAAAACAAAACATGCTGCTTGGCCAGTTCCAGAGATAACAAGCCCGATTAGAGACTTGGCGGAAGGGTGAGGCCTAGCTAATTAGCCTGACTCTCTACTTGCCATGGAAAAAGGCCTAGCGAGAGCAAAGGCCTTGCTAAAGTATTGCCCAATATTGACATCATGTTATAATAAAGCCATAATAATTTATTGCGTTTACGACAGGAAGGACACCGGACAGTTGGTCGCTAGGACATTTGGGTGCCCA
>NC_134502.1:2168806-2191306 GCF_040206685.1 Ascaphus truei | reverse complement strand
ACACACACACACACAGTGACACACACACACACACAGTGACACACACACACAGATATGTCACCTCTCCTTCCGGGCGCCGCCATCTTAGGCACTCGGCGCCGCGAGGCAGCTGCAGGCTGCCTGCCCACTGCCTGTCCCCCCGCCGGGGAGAGAGGGAAGTGAGCGCTGGGGAGGGAGGTGAGTGAGCGCCGGGGAGGGAGGGGAGTGAGCGCCGGGGAGGGAGGTGAGTGAGTGCCGGGGAGGGAGGTGACTGAGCACCGGGGAGGGAGCGGGACATTGTATAATGTCAATGTAAGGTACATGTTGTAAGTTGGTGTGGCGGCCATTTTAGAAAGTTAATAAAGAGTGCGTACACCATTATTTTAATATATATTTATTGTAATATATGTGTTTTTAGTAAGGCATAAAGGTAGAGTGCAGGGCTACAGGGAGTGTTCATCTTGCGTGGTAGTGTTGTGGTGTGTGTGCGTTTGTCCGGCCATGTGCACAGGGGAGTAAGCATGAGTGTTAGCTACAGGGGAGTAAGCAGTGTGTACACAGGGGTGACAGCATGACTGTGAGTTGTGGGATGACTGTGTGGTCAGTGTGAGTGTGTGGGTTGACAGTGAGTGTGTGTGTGGAGTGTGTGTGTGTGTGTGTACACAGGGGTGACAGCATGACTGAGTTGTGGGATGACAGTGACTATATGTGTGGGATGACAGTGACTGTGTGTGTGTGTGTGTGTGTGTGTGTGTGTGTGTGTGTGTGTGTGTGTGTGTGTGTGTGTGTGTGTGTGTGTGTGTGTGTGTGTGTGTGTGTGTGTGTTGTAAACTTACCAAGGACTCCACAGGGGTTCTGTGGGCGTATGCTGTCAGTGCAAGTGTGTGAGAGTGAAGTAGGTGTGTGTCAGTGATGTCACTGTAACTTTTGGCCAATGAGAGTCGTGTGGGAGGTGTGTCACAGTGGGGCGTACCTCTTGGCCAATGAGAGTCGGGGTGGCCACGGACCAATCAGATTCACCGCAGCTAGTACCAACCTTTCGATTTTATATATTAAGATATATATATTTTTTTAAACATTTAATAAGTAATGCTTTGGGCTCTGAATGAACTGGTGCACGCTCTGGAGAGAATAATTTACGCATTCGGACACATGTTGCTACAATTGATTTTGGTGTGTTAAAGTGCATAGTTTTTTTTCTATAATAAACAGGGACCTGAGGCCCTGGCAAATATTAGTTTGATATCTTTTATCATATTTTCATACCCTCAGGTGGTGGAAGTGGATAGATATGATTTACAATTAAGTAGGGGTTAATGTTAACTCACTGGTTCCTGGAAGAGGAGGAGAAAGGTGAGTTGGCTAGAGTAGCCGTGTGTATTAACCCTGGTTGCATATATAAGTCACGTGCTCACTCGTGTGCTGTTCGTGCTGGTGGTATTTTGGGACGGATTGAGGGGAGATATAACTCATTTGAGGGACCTTTGCGGAGGTGAAGAGTGGAAGCGCTTGCGGGTTCTGTATTGATCCTCGATCCTGTAGAGGAGATATTGTCCATTTGACAGAACTTTGCGGAGGTGAAAAGTGGGAGCGCTTGCGAGCGTCGGTATTAACCCTTGTCCGTATGCAGGTCGAGTCCTAGCAGGGGGTCATACGTGACACCTATCCCTAAAGGAAGGGGTCCAACATGCAACTAGCTGGTAAAAACAGAGTTTAATGGAGGATGAAAGGCAGCATAACAGCCGAGAAGTGCAGAACCACCCTGACGCGTTTCACGCACACAGCGCTTTGTCATAGAGTACTGCCATACTCACTGAGCTGAAATATATATGCAAGGTGAGCCACCGGATGCCTGAATCTACCGCCCTAAGCAATCTGAATCACCGGAGTGAAAATCACCCGGCGTGGAAATCGAGGATGAATGGTTGTAATTCGATCCGGCGGAGCGCCAAAGCATATTACCACTCAGAGAAAAATACACATATAAAAAAAAGGATAACCCTGACATACACACCCACAGTCACTCCTACCAACCATTGTGGCCAGGCACTGCCATCTACAGCACTTACCCACCATCAAGGCCAGGCACTGCCATCTACTGCACCTACCCACCATCAAGGCCAAGCACTGCCATCTACTGCACCTACCCACCATCAAGGCCAAGCACTGCCATCTACTTCACCTACCCACCATCAAGGCCAAGCACTGCCATCTACTGCACTTACTCCCTCACCTGCTGTTTCGGTAAGTCTCCCAACATACCACTTAGATTGTAAGCTCTTCGGGGCAGGAATTTCCTTTCCTACTGTCTGATTTTGCTGCACTTATTGTATTATTATAATTCCCCGTGCTGTATTCTTTGTGAAGCGCTGAGTACACTTTAGGCGCTATATATAAATAAAGACATACAATACAATAAGATAATCAGAATTTGAGTTACTGATTCATACCAGAGAGAGACAAATTAAGTTGGATCAACAACGTACAATGATAAATGCATTAGTATCACAATTCAGGCATAATTGTAGTTGATATCAATATAATACCACATATATCCATATCTCCGATCCCCCATCGAAATGGTGAATCGGAGAGGATGATGTGCCGTGAGTAGTCATCGGAGAAGGGCAAGATGGAAAAGGGAGTACAAGAAATGTTGCAGCTCCCAGTCCACACTAATTCCTGCCGGAGCCAGGGTTTTTCCGGGAAAAATTCCAGAACATTTCTCTGCGATTCAGCAGGCCCAGCCTGTCCCCCCCTCCCCACCTCGAATGTGGGAAGGGACATGTTCCGTCGCCGAGACGGAGAGGGTAGCCAGGTCCCCCCTCTTGGCAACTACACTGCGTACCTGAGATCTTTATTGTGAATCGATCTCAGGTGTTCCTGTATTCTGATTCTAAGTATGGTTCTCCCTATATACCCTTTGCAGCAGGCACAGTGCAAACAATACACTACAAAAGCAGTGTGACAATTTATAAAGCATTGCATTTTATAGGTTTTGTTCGAAGTTCTACATTTGACCATTTTTATGCCTGTTTGATATACGGACAAATTGAACAATGACCGTATTTGTAGCAGTCTTTTGGGACATTTAGCCTCCCCCTTCCTCTATTGGAATCAAAGATACTAGGAGACAAATGGGATGCCACACTCACTTTTAAGTACACTCCCGAGTAAGGACATATCGCCCAATAGGCAAACGTCAGCTCACGCATGCGCCTGTCAGCACGTCCTGAACAGCAATACCAGCTCCCTACCTGTACTGAAGCTGTGCGCAAGCGGGGAGACTATAGAGCCTGTTACACACACGTTATTTACATCAGTTATGCACGTATATAACGATTGCAGTACCGTACATGCATCAATAAGTGGGGAAAAGGTAGTGCTTCACTTTAAGTACATTTTCACTTTACATACCTGCTCAGGTCCCGTTGCGTACGTTAATGCGGGGTATGCCTGTGTTACATACATGCTCCGGTCCCATTGCGTACGTTAATGCGGGGTATGCCTGTATCTAATTTAAGCACATCCCAGTGCTTCCAAATGATTGATATGATTTGTGTTGCCTGTCGATTAAACTGAGTGATAAAGAGAGGTGATTTATGTTCATCTGTATGTCTGTTTGTTTGATACTGCATGATGAGTGAACACATCTACCTGACTTTTTTGGTGTTCTACTCCCCATATTTCTCGGGGTCATTAGATCCATTCTGTCGGTTTGCTCTGCGTGCTCACACGCCTCTTGTAGATCTTTAGAATTATTGCCTCTAGAAAGAAATCTAGAGAGTAAGTTCTTGCGGTTGGTTGAAAAAAGATTCTTGGTCGGAAACATATCCGTTTAGGCCTTGCACATTTTCCCTTGGGAAGTCCCCTTCAACAGAGCCCGCGGGTGGCAATGAAAAATGTTGTATTTCCCTTACCAGGGAAGTAGGTTGTAGTTGCACAGAGAATAAAGTAATGGAAGTAAATGGCATCAGTCTGCAACAAAAACAATAGTCCTTAGTTCCAGGTACACAACAGGGAGTTCAGGCTCTCCCCTCAGCCAGGCTCTCCCGCAGCCAGGCTCTCCCCGCAGCCAGGCTCTCCCCTCAGCCAGGCTCTCCCCGCAGCCAGGCTCTCCCCGCAGCCAGGCTCTCCCCTCAGCCAGGCTCTCCCCTCAGCCAGGTTCTCCCCTCAGCCAGGCTCTCCCCTCAGCCAGGCTCTCCCCTCAGCCAGATTCTCCCTTTAGCCAGGCTCTCCCCTTAGCCAGGCTCTCCCCTCAGCCAGGCTCTCCCCTCAGCCAGGCTCTCCCCTCAGCCAGGTTCTCCCCTCAGCCAGGCTCTCCCCTCAGCCAGATTCTCCCTTTAGCCAGGCTCTCCCCTTAGCCAGGCTCTCCCCTCAGCCAGGCTCTCCCCTCAGCCAGGTTCTCCCCTCAGCCAGGCTCTCCCCTCAGCCAGATTCTCCCTTTAGCCAGGCGCTCCCCTTAGCCAGGCTCTCCCCTCAGCCAGGCTCTCCCCCCAGCCAGGCTCTCCCCTCTGCCAGGATCTCCGCGCAGCCAGGCTCTCCCCTTAGCCAGGCTCTCCCCTCAGCCAGGCTCTCCCCTCAGCCAGGCTCTCCCCTCAGCCAGGCTCTCCCCTCAGCCAGGCTCTCCCCTCAGCCAGGCTCTCCCCCCAGCCAGGCTCTCCCCTCAGCCAGGCTCTGCAACCTGTTTCCTCACAGGTTGAGAACAAAATTACAGCCTGGAAGAAATCTGCTGTCTTCCTTTTAAACATCCCCTTTCCAACCAGCTAGTAGACCTACCATGGTTTACTTTTGGTCTGCTAAAGTGAGAGAGTTTTTTAACCTCTTGTATAATCCCTCACTCCCTCGGCGAAATGCTCAAAGAAGTAGATTGGTGGAGACCTGGGATGAAGATGGTTATATATTTATATGTACGTGGAGAAGAGAGGCTGTAACCGCAGTACCTGGGAGATCATTGGGGAGGCTTCATCCAGCAGTGGGGAGACACGGGCTGAAGGTGGGATATATATTTATATGTACGTGGAGAAGAGAGACTGTAACCGCAGTACCTGGGAGATCATTGGGGAGGCCTCATCCAGCAGTGGGGAGACACGGGCTGAAGGTGGTGATATATATTTATATGTACGTGGAGAAGAGACGCTGTAACCGCAGTACCTGGGAGATCATTGGGGAGGCCTCATCCAGCAGTGGGGAGACACGGGCTGAAGGTGGTTATATATATTTATATGTACGTGGAGAAGAGAGGCTGTAACCGCAGTACCTGGGAGATCACTGGGGAGGCTTCATCCAGTAGTTGGGAGACACAGGCTGAAGGTGGGATATATATTTATATGTACGTGGAGAAGAGAGGCTGTAACCGCAGTACCTGGGAGATCATTGGGGAGGCCTCATCCAGCAGTGGGGAGACACGGGCTGAAGGTGGTGATATATATTTATATGTACGTGGAGAAGAGAGGCTGTAACCGCAGTACCTGGAGGATCATTGGGGAGGCCTCATCCAGCAGTGGGGAGACACGGGCTGAAGGTGGTGATATATATTTATATGTACGTGGAGAAGAGAGGCTGTAACCGCAGTACCTGGAGGATCATTGGGGAGGCCTCATCCAGCAGTGGGGAGACACGGGCTGAAGGTGGTGATATATATTTATATGTACGTGGAGAAGAGAGGCTGTAACTGCAGTACCTGGGAGATCACTGGGGAGGCCTCATCCAGCAGTGGGGAGACACGGGCTGAAGGTGCTGATATATATTTATATGTACGTGGAGAAGAGAGGCTGTAACCGCAGTACCTGGGGGATCATTGGGGAGGCTTCATCCAGCAGTGGGGAGACACGGGCTGAAGGTGGTGATATATATTTATATGTACGTGGAGAAGAGAGGCTGTAACCGCAGTACCTGGAGGATCATTGGGGATGCCTCATCCAGCAGTGGGGAGACACGGGCTGAAGGTGCTGATATATATTTATATGTACGTGGAGAAGAGAGGCTGTAACCGCAGTACCTGGGGGATCATTGGGGAGGCTTCATCCAGCAGTGGGGAGACACGGGCTGAAGGTGGTGATATATATTTATATGTACGTGGAGAAGAGAGGCTGTAACCGCAGTATCTGGGAGATCACTGGGGAGGCTTCATCCAGCAGTGGGGAGACACGGGCTGAAGATGATGAGGATATATATATATATATCTCCTCATTATCTTCAGTCCGTGTCTCCCCACTGCTGGATGAGGCCTAAATGTATATGTAGAATGTGTGTGTGTGTGTGTGTGTGTGTGTGTGTGTGTGTGTGTGTGTGTGTGTGTGTGTGTGTGTGTGTGTGTGTGTGTGTGTGTGTGTGTGTGTGTGTGTGTGTGTGTGTATATATATATTCTACATATATTCTACATATATATACAGTACATATATTTTACCTATTGTATGTATAAAAATATATTGCTAATATATCGATGTAGAATATTATCTATTATATATAAATATATATGTGAAGTATGCTGCTATATAGGGCATAGTATACACTACCCGTATATAGTTTTATGTATGAACACTTTCAGACGGTCGCGACTTCAGCCTCAGTTAATTAGGATTGTGTAATTAGGGTAATAAGGAGGAAGGGAACAATAAATGGAAGAGGTGCTCTAAATACTTTGAATTGCTGTATAATTAAGCTGCATTACAGTACATAATGTGCACAAGGAAATAGCAGGAGGGTAGTGATTAAGGTAATGCAGTCAGTTAAACACATGCAGAGAGTCAGTGGCAGATCACAGGAGAGAGAGAGAGAGAGAGAGTGAGCTGGCAGAGAGAGAGAGAGAGAGTCAGTGGCAGATCACAGGAGAGAGAGAGAGAGAGAGTGAGCTGGCAGAGAGAGAGAGACAGTGGCAGATCACAGGAGAGAGGGATAGGGAGCTGGCAGAGAGAGAGAGAGAGAGAGAGAGTGAGCTGGCAGAGAGAGAGAGAGTCAGTGGCAGATCACAGGAGAGAGAGTGAGCTGGCAGAGAGAGAGTCAGTGGCAGATCACAGGAGAGGGACAGACTGAGCTGACAGAGAGAGAGAGAGTCAGTGGCAAATCACAGGAGAGAGAGGCTGAGCTGACAGAGAGAGAGAGAGTCAGTGGCAGATCACAGGAGAGAGGCTGAGCTGACAGAGAGAGAGTCAGTGGCAGATCACAGGAGAGAGACTGAACTGACAGAGAGAGTGTCGGGCAGATCACAGGAGAGGGAGAGAGTGAGCTGACAAAGAGAGAGTACGTGGCAGATCACAGGAGAGAGACTGACCTAACAGAGAGAGAGAGAGAGACAGTGGCAGATCATAGGCGAGGGAGAGAGTGAGCTGGCAGAGAGTCAGTGGCAGATCACAGGAGAGAGAGAGTGTCAGTGACATCACAGGAGAGAGAGACTGAGCTGACAGAGAGAGAGAGAGAGTCAGTGGAAGAGCACAGGAGAGTCAGTGGAAGAGCACAGGACGGGAGTGACTGGGGTCACACAGAAAGCCAGCGGCGGAGCAGCTAAGAAAGAGAGAGGCAGTACAGAGAGGAAGAGGACACTCACAATACAGGGAGAGTTGTAGAGGAAAAAGAAAGGACAGTAGTGACCAAGCTCCCAGAGGGAGTCAGGGACAGCACAGGGAACGCTGAGGGGGAAGCAAAAGTCTCCCTTACATTCTATCAGCGTATAGAGCCACCTGCCCTATGTGTCCTTATTATAGTCCCTCCCCCCGCAGGGTGACACAGTGACACAGACAGAAGGGAGCTATGAGTCTGTCCCTCCCCCCGCAGGGTGACACAGTGGCACAGACAGAAGGGAGCTATGAGCCTGTCCCTCCCCCCGCAGGGTGACACAGTGACACAGACAGAAGGGAGCTATGAGTCTGTCCCTCCCCCCGCAGGGTGACACAGTGACACAGACAGAAGGGAGCTATGAGTCTGTCCCTCCCCCCGCAGGGTGACACAGACAGAAGGGAGCTATGAGTCTGTCCCTCCCCCCGCAGGGTGACACAGTGACACAGACAGAAGGGAGCTATGAGTCTGTCCCTCCCCCCGCAGGGTGACACAGACAGAAGGGAGCTATGAGTCTCTCCCTCCCCCCGCAGGGTGACACAGTGACACAGACAGAAGGGAGCTATGAGTCTGTCCCTCCCCCCGCAGGGTGACACAGTGACACAGACAGAAGGGAGCTATGAGTCTGTCCCTCCCCCCGCAGGGTGACACAGTGACACAGACAGAAGGGAGCTATGAGTCTGTCCCTCCCCCCGCAGGGTGACACAGACAGAAGGGAGCTATGAGCCTGTCCCTCCCCCCGCAGGGTGACACAGTGACACAGACAGAAGGGAGCTATGAGTCTCTCCCTCCCCCCGCAGGGTGACACAGTGACACAGACAGAAGGGAGCTATGAGTCTGTCCCTCCCCTGCAGGGTGACACAGTGACACAGACAGAAGGGAGCTATGAGCCTGTCCCTCCCCCCGCAGGGTGACACAGTGACACAGACAGAAGGGAGCTATGAGTCTGTCCCTGCCCCCGCAGGGTGACACAGTGACACAGACAGAAGGGAGCTATGAGTTTGTCCCTCCCCCGCAGGGTGACACAGTGACACAGACAGAAGGGAGATATGAGCCTGTCCCTCCCCCGCAGGGTGACACAGTGACACAGACAGAAGGGAGCTATGAGTCTGTCTCTCCCCCCGCAGGGTGACACAGTGACACAGACAGAAGGGAGCTATGAGTCTGTCTCTCCCCCCGCAGGGTGACACAGTGACACAGACAGAAGGGAGCTATGAGTCTGTCCCTCCCCCCGCAGGGTGACACAGTCATACAGACAGAAGGGAGCTATGAGACTGTCCCTCCCCCCGCAGGGTGACACAGTGACACAGACAGAAGGGAGCTATGAGTCTGTCTCTCCCCCCGCAGGGTGACACAGTGACACAGACAGAAGGGAGCTATGAGTCTGTCTCTCCCCCCGCAGGGTGACACAGTGACACATACAGAAGGGAGCTATGAGTCTGTCCCTCCCCCCCGCAGGGTGACAGTGAAACAGACAGAAGGGAGCTATGAGTCTGTCCCTCCCCTGCAGGGTGACACAGTGACACAGACAGAAGGGAGCTATGAGTCTGTCCCTCCCCCCGCAGGGTGACACAGTGACACAGACAGAAGGGAGCTATGAGCCTGTCCCACCCCCCGCAGGGTGACACAGTGACACAGACAGAAGGGAGCTATGAGTCTGTCCCTCCCCTGCAGGGTGACACAGTGACACAGACAGAAGGGAGCTATGAGTCTGTCCCTCCCCCCACAGGGTGACACAGTGACACAGACAGAAGGGAGCTATGAGTCTGTCCCTCCCCCCGCAGGGTGACACAGTGACACAGACAGAAGGGAGCTATGAGTCTGTCCCTCCCCCCGCAGGGTGACACAGTGACACAGACAGAAGGGAGCTATGAGTCTGTCCCTCCCCCCACAGGGTGACACAGTGACACAGACAGAAGGGAGCTATGAGTCTGTCCCTCCCCCCCGCAGGGTGACACAGTGACACAGACAGAAGGGAGCTATGAGTCTGTCCCTCCCCCCGCAGGGTGACACAGTGACACAGACAGAAGGGAGCTATGAGTCTGTCCCTCCCCCCGCAGGGTGACACAGTGACACAGACAGAAGGGAGCTATGAGTCTGTCCCTCCCCCCGCAGGGTGACACAGTGACACAGACAGAAGGGAGCTATGAGTCTGTCCCTCCCCCCCGCAGGGTGACACAGTGACACAGACAGAAGGGAGCTATGAGTCTGTCCCTCCCCCCCGCAGGGTGACACAGTGACACAGACAGAAGGGAGCTATGAGTGAGTCTGTCCCTCCCCCCGCAGGGTGACACAGTGACACAGACAGAAGGGAGCTATGAGTGAGTCTGTCCCTCCCCCTCACGGGGCAAATAGGGTGACAACTGGATAATATTGTTTTACTAATATTTTATTCATAATTTAAGTTACAATAATACATCATTTTATTTAGGTGTTGAAATTGCAATATACAAATATAATGAAAGTATTCATGAATATATCAACATGAATGAACATATCTACAAAATATGTATGAATCTATGTACATTTATTTATCTATCGATATATCATTGGTTTGTAGAAATATGATATAAATTAATTATTTAAATATATATCGACATTTTTTTGTTGTGCTCCCCTTTGAACTGTATGTGAATGGAACATTCCAAGATACTGGTTGTGACTGACGCCAACCTGAGTCAATCAGGGACCTCCCCATGAGAAACTCTCCCTTTACGATACAGCGGTCTGGAGAGAACTCGGGGACGTACACAACACAAACTCGTGAACGGGGTGAAAACGATAGAGGGCGGGATCTTTGAGTAAATGACACGAGCCTCAGCCAATCGGATCGCTCGGCACATAAAACCTCTCACGGGTCCAGGTTGGTCCTGAACCCTCTTCCGACGTTCCCGCGTGCGTTGGTAGGCGGGACCATCTCAATGCTGCTTCTTCTCCTTGGAGGGGGAGAAGAGGAGGTCCGCCTTCCCCGGCCACTCCCTCGTCGCGGGGGGTTGGTCCTAGTTTCAGCAGGGGTGGGGGGTGTAACAGAGGTAGACCTCCAGAAGGCGAGATGGGGGAAGTAGCTACGATATCTCCTCCCCAAATAATTACGGGGCCGTTTGAGGGCGAGGAACTGTTGGGATATAAAGCAGTGGTGAGTATCTATCAGCTGATAATGAGCATGCTATGCTGTATAATGTTGGTGAGCATGTCCCTCCCCCCTGTCCCTCCCCCCGTTGATAATGAACATGCCGCGCTGTATAATGATGCAGAGTATCTATACGCTGATAACGAACACGCCGTGCTGTATAATGATGCAGAGTATCTATACGCTCATAACGAACACGCCGCGCTGTATAATGATGCAGAGTATCTATACGCTCATAACGAACACGCCGCGCTGTATAATGATGCAGAGTATCTCTATACACTGATAATGAACACGCCGCGCTGTATAATGATGCAGAGTATCTCTATACACTGATAATGAACACGCCGCGCTGTATAATGATGCTGAGTATCTATACAGTGATAATGAACACGCCGCGCTGTATAATGATGCAGAGTATCTATACGCTGATAACGAACACGCCGCGCTGTATAATGATGCAGAGTATCTATACGCTGATAATGAACACGCCGCGCTGTATAATAATGCTGATTATCTATACACTGATAATGAACGTGCAGCGCTGTATAATAATGCTGAGTATCTATACACTGATAATGAACGTGCTGCGCTGTATAATGACGCTGAGTATCTATACACTGATAATGAACATGCTGAGCCCTCCCTCTCCAGATTTAAATGAATTCCAGCACAAGAAGATGATAGAAAAACATTATAAATATTACTTTGATAAAACATATAAATCACACTATATATATATAAAATATTTTGTAACTCACCACACAGGGGCAGAATAGGCAGAAGGTGAAGAGAATAATTGAAGCCAGACAGATAAGTATAATCCCCCAATAGGGGATTCTTTTGTTAGGACCTGTTATAAAGACAAACAAATCCAATTAGTCCCCTACAAATCCTCATTATTTTCCATTAAACATGTCACTTTCATTAGGTCACTTTGCTCCTATGTGGGACTGACCCTTTAACTCATTACACACGTCCCTGTCAGTGGGTCACTTTGCTGCGGGGGCTGACCTTTAGCTCCATTAAACACGTCACTGTCACTGGGTCACTTTGCTCTTACATGCAACTGCCCCTTTAACTCATTAACCACGTCCCTGTCATTAGGTCACTTTCTTCCTACAGTACTGTACACCTGCAGTTCATGCATTTCGCCACTAGATGATGCTATATACCATATCTTCTCTCCCTGGTAACATTGTTATAAATAAAGGATTTATACTGAATGATCCCCCAGGTATTCCAATGATCTCCCAGGTATTGCGGACACAACGTCTCTTCTCCATGTTGCTCAAACACATTCCCTAATCCTATCCTCACATCTTAATCAGGGCGCCATCTTGGTCTTTTAATCTAACTTGGTTTCAAGCCGAGAACTATCTCTGTCCAACGATGATAATTTATTGAATATACATATATCACTTTATCTTAGTGAGTGGAGGAAGAGGAGAGGGAAATCTTTGAGCAATGCCTGTGTCACTGTGTAAATAAAATTACCATTGGTGAGGATTCCTGGTGCATTGGTCCCGGTGAGGGCTGTAGTACTTCCTGTGTTTGCAGTGGTACTTCCTGTGTTAGCACTGGTACTTCCTGTATTAGCAGTGGTACTTCCTGTGTTAGCAGTGGTACTTCCTGTGTTAGCAGTGGTACTTCCTGTGTTAGCAGTGGTACTTCCTGTGTTAGCGGTGGTACTTCCTGTGTTAGCGGTGGTACTTCCTGTGTTAGCGGTGGTACTTCCTGTGTTAGCGGTGGTACTTCCTGTGTTAGCGGTGGTACTTCCTGTGTTAGCGGTGGTACTTCCTGTGTTTGCGGTGGTACTTCCTGTATTAGCAGTGGTACTTCCTGTGTTAGCAGTGGTACTTCCTGTGTTAGCAGTGGTACTTCCTGTGTTTGCAGTGGTACTTCCTGTGTTTGCAGTGGTACTTCCTGTATTAGCGGTGGTACTTCCTGTGTTAGCGGTGGTACTTCCTGTGTTTGCGGTGGTACTTCCTGTATTAGCAGTGGTACTTCCTGTGTTAGCTGTGGTACTCCCTGTGTTAGCTGTGGTACTCCCTGTGTTAGCTGTGGTACTCCCTGTGTTTGCAGTGGTACTTCCTGTATTAGCAGTGGTACTTCCTGTGTTAGCTGTGGTACTCCCTGTGTTAGCAGTGGTACTCCCTGTGTTAGCAGTGGTACTTCCTGTATTAGCAGTGGTACTTCCTGTGTTAGCTGTGGTACTTCCTGTGTTAGAAGTGGTACTTCCTGTGTTAGCACTGGTACTTCCTGTGTTTGCAGTGGTACTTCCTGTATTAGCAGTGGTACTTCCTGTGTTTGCAGTGGTACTTCCTGTATTAGCAGTGGTGCTTCCTGTGTTTGCAGTGGTACTTCCTGTGTTAGCAGTGGTACTTCCTGTGTTAGCTGTGGTACTCCCTGTGTTAGCAGTGGTACTTCCTGTGTTAGCTGTGGTACTTTCTGTGTTAGCAGTGGTACTTCCTGTGTTAGCTGTGGTACTCCCTGTGTTAGCAGTGGTACTTCCTGTGTTAGCAGTGGTACTTCCTGTGTTTGCAGTGGTACTTCCTGTGTTAGAAGTGGTACTTCCTGTGTTAGCACTGGTACTTCCTGTGTTTGCAGTGGTACTTCCTGTATTAGCAGTGGTGCTTCCTGTGTTTGCAGTGGTACTTCCTGTGTTAGCTGTGGTACTCCCTGTGTTAGCTGTGGTACTCCCTGTGTTAGCAGTGGTACTTCCTGTGTTAGCTGTGGTACTTTCTGTGTTAGCTGTGGTACTTCCTGTGTTAGCAGTGGTACTTCCTGTGTTTGCAGTGGTACTTCCTGTGTTTGCAGTGGTACTTCCTGTATTAGCAGTGGTGCTTCCTGTGTTTGCAGTGGTACTTCCTGTGTTAGCTGTGGTACTCCCTGTGTTAGCTGTGGTACTCCCTGTGTTAGCAGTGGTACTTCCTGTGTTAGCTGTGGTACTTTCTGTGTTAGCTGTGGTACTTCCTGTGTTTGCAGTGGTACTGCCTGTGTTGGCAGTGGTACTTCCTGTGTTGGCAGTGGTACTTCCTGTGTTGGCAGTGGTACTTCCTGTGTTGGCAGTGGTACTTCCTGTGTTAGCTGTGGTACTTTCTGTGTTAGCTGTGGTACTTCCTGTGTTAGCTGTGGTACTTCCTGTGTTAGCTGTGGTACTCCCTGTGTTAGCAGTGGTACTTCCTGTAAGTCCTGTGGTGCTCCCTGTATTAGCAGTGGTACTACCTGTAGTAGCACTGGTACTTCCAGTTGTACTGGTTGTACTTCCTTGTGTAGTAGTGGTACTTTCGGTGGTGCCTGTAGTAGTTCCGGTTGTAGTTTGGGTACCTGTAGTACTCCCTATGGTGGCAGTAGAACTTATAGTACTGCCTGTAGTACTCTCTGTGGAAGCAGTGGTACTTCCAGTTGTTCCTGTGGTAATCTCTGTAATAACAGCAGTACTAGTACTCTCTGTAGTAGCACTGGTACTTCCAGTTGTACCGGTTGTACTTCCTTGTGTAGTAGTGGTACTTTCGGTGGTGCCTGTAGTACTTCCGGTTGTAGTTTGGGTACCTGTAGTACTCCCTGTGGTGGCAGTAGAACTTATAGTACTGCCTGTAGTACTCTCTGTAGTAGCAATGGTACTTCCAGTAGTACCACTCGTACTTTCTGGTGCAGTAGTGGTACTTGCGGTGGTTCCTGCAGTACTCACTGTAGTGACAATAGTACTTGTCGTGGTGCCTGTAGTACTCTCTGTAGTAGGAAGGGTACTTGCTATAGTACCGGTTGTAGTTCCCAGTGTAGTAGTGGTACTTCCGGTGGTACTTGCACTTTCTGTTGCTGTTGCACTATTCTCTGAGGTAGACTGTGCACCTAAAAATAGAGAGAGTGAGTGAGTATTGCAATGTGATTAGGGTATATACAGGTCATAACTATCTATGTATGTACAGGTGATACAGGAGACAGCTCAGTTTCCCGTGTGTGTGTGTGTGTGTGTGTGTGTGTGTGTGTGTGTGTGTGTGTGTGTGTGTGTGTGTGTGTGTGTGTGTGTGTGTGTGTGTGTGTGTGTGTGTGTGTGTGTGTGTGTGTGTGTGTGTGTGTGTGTGTGTGTGTGTGTGTGTGTCAGTCTCTCCTCTCTCTGTATATACAGGTGATAGATTGCTCAGTCCCTCCTCTCTCTGTATAAACAGGTGATAGATTGCTCAGTCCCTCCTCTTTCTGTATATACAGGTGATAGATAGCTCAGTCTCTCCTCTCTCTGTATATACAGATGATAGATAGTTCAGTCTCCTCTCTCTGTATATTAAGGTGATAGATAGCTCAGTCACTCCTCTCTCTGTATATACAGGTGATAGATAGTTCAGTCTCCTCTCTCTGTATATTAAGGTGATAGATAGCTCAGTCTTTCCTCTCTCTGTATATACAGGTGATAGATAGCTCAGTCTCCCCTCTCCCTGTATATACAGGTGATAGATAGCTCAGTCTCTCCTCTCTCTGTATATACAGGTGATAGATAGCTCAGACTCCCCTCTCTCTCTGTATATACAGGTGATAGCTCAGTCTCTCCTCTCTCTGTATATACAGGTGATAGATAGCTCAATCTTCCCTCTCTCTGTATATACAGGTGATAGATAGCTCAGTCACTCCTTTCACTCTGTATATACAGGTGATAGATAGCTCAGTCTCCCCTCTCTCTGTATATACAGGTGATAGCTCAATCTTCCCTCTCTCTGCATATACAGGTGATAGATAGCTCAGTCTCCTCTCTCTGTATATACAGGTGATAGATACCTCAGTCTCCTCTCTCTCTGCATATACGAGTGATAGCTCAGTCTCTTCTCTCTCTGTATATACAGGTGATAGATAGCTCAGTCTCCCCTCTCTCTATATATACAGGTTATAGATAGCTCAGTCTCCCCTCTCTCTGTATATACAGGTGATAGATAGCTCAGTCTCTCCTCTCTCTGTATATACAGGTGATAGATAGCTCAGTCTCCCCTCTCTCTATATATACAGGTTATAGATAGCTCAGTCTCCCCTCTCTCTGTATATACAGGTGATAGATAGCTCAGTCTCTCCTCTCTCTGTATATACAGGTGATAGATAGCTCAGTCTCCCCTCTCTCTGTATATACAGGTGATAGATAGCTCAGTCTCCTCTCTCTGTATATACAGGTGATAGATATCTCAGTCTCTCCTCTCTCTGTATATACAGGCGATAGATATCTCAGTCTCTCCTCTCTCTGTATATACAGGTGATAGATAGCTCAGTCTCCCCTCTTTCTGTATATACAGGTGATAGATAGCTCAGTCTCTCCTCTCTCTGTATATACAGGTGATAGATAGCTCAGTCTCCCCTCTCTCTGTATATACAGGTGATAGATAGCTCAGTCTCCCCTCTCTCTGTATATACAGGTGATAGATAGCTCACTCTCTCCTCTCTCTGTATATACAGGTGATAGATAGCTCAGTCTCTCCTCTCTCTGTATATACAGGTGATAGATAGCTCAGTCTCTCCTCTCTCTGTATATACAGGTGATAGATAGCTCAGTCTCCCCTCTCTCTGTATATACAGGTGATAGATAGCTCAGTCTCTCCTGAGGACCGAAACGTTGGCAGCCCTGTGTTGTCAATACACTTTATTTACTTCATTATATTGCGGTGTGCTGTCTCTTTGTTACCTGGATTTCCCTGGTTACCCTGTACATGTTTCTATATGGGACGAGCATCTGCCTTCTTTTGAGAAACCTTGAGTGCAAACTATTTTTTCATTGACAATATATATATATGTAACGGATATTCCCCCCCCACCCAATCGCAGATTATAGTGTGGGTGCAAAGGACATACAAGGTTACCAGGTGTGGTGCTTTACCTGTTGGCTCGCAGGAGGGCTGAGCTTCCGCTAAGGGAAACCTGGGGCAATTATAGGATACTATGAGTAACCGCGTACTCGGTGCAGCGCCTCCACCTGCGATGGCTCCCACCAGAGGGGGAGTGGTTCCTCGCAGGACAATACACAATAACCACGTACAACTGATTGGATAATAACTAATACCTTTACTAACGAGCATAGAAGACATGTAATATCAACATATAACAACAGGTGTCCCTCTCTAGAGGCAACCTGACTACGGCGTCTCGCAGGACGCTAACGCTAACTTGCACCACGGCGGGCGCCCACACCTTATGCGTCACGGCGGACGCTAACACTATGCGTCACAGCGGACGCTAACACTTTATGGTCCCACCCCGTGTCCGATAACCCCACCCAAATGTCTCGCACTACCAAGTCAGATACAGGTGTGTGTGTGTGTGTGACTGCGCAGCCACTATGTCTGGTGATAGGCCTTGTTGATGCACTTGGTGTTATGGGTTACCTGCCGAGCACTCCAGTGCTCGGACCTGCCACGGCTTCCCAAAGGGTCAAGGCGAGCTCCTGCACGATATCTGGATCCACCGTAGGATGAACCGTCAGGGGCGATCCCACCCTGATAATAGTCCAGCTCTCTCCCAGCAAGACAGGTAATGTTCTTTGTTCCCTACTATCAAATAGCTAATGGGGCAGGGTCCCTAACCTAGGGCCTGTCCCTACAACACTCCACTAGGATGACTCAGGGCTATCTGGGGCCCAAGGGAATTGCTGGCCTAGTGCAGGGAGTTACTGACTCCTGCACCCTACCTCCTTCCCCTAGCTGCTCCTCTCAACAACTGCCTGTCTCCAAACCCGGCGAATTGTATCTATTTGTTGCGAGCAGAGAGCTCCTGCAGCCCTATTGGCTCCCTGGCGTCATGGGGCCGCTCCAGAGGCTCATGGGACTTGAAGTCCCCTTACAGAGCCCTCCTCTCATTGGTGGCATTTCGCGCGCTTGTACCGCACATGCGCGATCTACATCAGGGCCTCCCGTCGCATCGGCAGTCTGCGCATGCGCGAAGAACTGTCATGGCGGCGCCCTGCACCGGGAACCGCCGGCGCACCTCGCAACACGACCGCGGCCCTAGCAACCGGCCGCACGCGTCTCCGGCAGCCGGCCGCAGCATGGAGAGAACGCGTCACGCGCGCACATGCCCACGCACCTCTCCACGATCGGCCGCCTGGTGAGTACCCAGAGGGGGGGGCCCACATACAGAAGGGGGACCTGGCTACATATATATATATCCTAGGTTATTTATGTTCAGTAAAACGTATCTTTAATAAGTGTGTGTTTTATTGTATACGGGTCCTGTAGTGGGATTATTCCACATCATAGAATCCTGTACAGGTGGAGTCGCTACCGACCGAACATCGCCTCAGGTATACCCCAGGTTCCCAGTAGCGGAGACTCAGATCTCCTGTGCGCCACAGGTATTGCACCATATACTGTACACACCGTAGCCACACATCTCTCGGGGGTGGGGAAGTGCGTTACACACAGGTAATAGATAGCTCTCCTCTCTCTGTATATACAGGTGATAGATAGCTCAGTCTCCTCTCTCTGTATATACAGGTGATAGATAGCTCAGTCTCCCCTCTCTCTGTATATACAGGTGATAGATAGCGCAGTCTCTCCTCTCTCTGTATATACAGGTGATAGATAGCTCAGTCTCATCTCCTCTCTCTGTATATACAGGTGATAGATAGCGCAGTCTCTCCTCTCTCTGTATATACAGGTGATAGCTCAGTCTCATCTCCTCTCTCTGTATATACAGGTGATAGATAGCTCAGTCACTCCTCTCTCTGTATATACAGGTGATAGATAGCTCAGTCACTCCTCTCTCTGTATATACAGGTGATAGATAGCTCAGTCTCCTCTCTCTGTATATACAGGTGATAGATAGCTCAGTCTCCCCTCTCCCTGTATATACAGGTGATAGATAGCTCAGTCTCCCCTCTCCCTGTATATACAGGTGATAGATAGCTCAGTCTCTCCTCTCTCTGTATATACAGGTGATAGCTCAGTCTCTCCTCTCTGTATATACAGGTGATAGATAGCTCAGTCTCTCCTCTCTCTGTATATACAGGTGATAGATAGCTCAGTCTCTCCTCTCTGTATATACAGGTGATAGATAGCTCAGTCTCCTCTCTCTGTATATACAGGTGATGGATAGGTCAGTCTCCCCTCTCTCTGTATATACAGGTGATAGATAGCTCAGTTTCTCCTCTCTCTGTATATACAGGTGATAGATAGCTCAGTCTCTCCTCTCCTCTCTCTTTTTATACAGGTGATAGCTCAGTCTCTCCTCTCTCTGTATATACAGGTGATAGATAGCTCAGTCTCTCCGCTCTCTGTATATACAGGTGATAGATAGATCGGTCTCCTCTCCCTGTATATACAGGTGATAGATAGCTCAGTCTCTCCTCTCTCTGTATATACAGGTGATAGATAGCTCAGTCTCTCCCCTCTTTGTATATACAGGTGATGGATATCTCAGTCACTCCTCTTTCTGTATATACAGGTGATAGATAGCTCAGTCACTCCTCTCTCTGTATATACAGGTGATAGATAGCTCAGTATCTCCCCTCTCTGTATATACAGGTGATAGATAGCTCAGTCTCTCCTCTCTCTGTATATACAGGTGATAGATAGCTCAGTCTCTCCCCTCTCTGTATATACAGGTGATGGATAGGTCAGTCTCCCCTCTCTCTGTATATACAGGTGATAGATAGCTCAGTCTCTCCTCTCTCTGTATATACAGGTGATAGATAGCCCAGTCTCTCCCCTCTCTGTATATACAGGTGATGGATAGGTCAGTCTCCCCTCTCTCTGTATATACAGGTGATAGATAGCTCAGTCTCTCCTCTCTCTGTATATACAGGTGTTAGAGAGCTCAGTCTCTCCTCTCTCTGTATATACAGGTGATAGATAGATCAGTCTCTCCTCTCTCTTTATATACAGGTGATAGATAGCTCAGTCTCTCCTCTCTCTGTATATACAGATGATAGATAGCTCAGTATCTCCCCTCTCTGTATATACAGGTGATAGATAGCTCAGTTTCTCCGCTCTCTGTATATACAGGTGATAGATAGCTCAGTCTCCTCTCCCTGTATATACAGGTGATAGATAGCTCAGTCTCTCCTCTCTCTGTATATACAGGTGATAGATAGCTCAGTCTCCTCTCCTCTCTCTGTATATACAGGTGATAGATAGCTCAGTCTCTCCCCTCTTTGTATATACAGGTGATGGATATCTCAGTCACTCCTCTCTCTGTATATACAGGTGATAGATAGCTCAGTCACTCCTCTCTCTGTATATACAGGTGATAGATAGCTCAGTATCTCCCCTCTCTGTATATACAGGTGTTAGAGAGCTCAGTCTCTCCTCTCTCTGTATATACAGGTGATAGATAGATCAGTCTCTCCTCTCTCTTTATATACAGGTGATAGATAGCTCAGTCTCTCCTCTCTCTGTATATACAGATGATAGATAGCTCAGTCTCTCCTCTCTCTGTATATACAGGTGATAGATAGCTCAGTCTCTTCTCTCTGTATATACAGGTGATAGATAGCTCAGTCTCTCCCCTCTTTGTATATACAGGTGATAGATATCTCAGTCACTCCTCTCTCTGTATATACAGGTGATAGATAGCTCAGTCACTCCTCTCTCTGTATATACAGGTGATAGATAGCTCAGTATCTCCCCTCTCTGTATATACAGGTGATAGATAGCTCAGTCTCTCCTCTCTCTGTATATACAGGTGATAGATAGCTCAGTCTCTCCTCTCTCTGTATATACAGGTGTTAGATAGCTCGGTCTCTCCTCTCTCTGTATATACAGGTGATAGATAGCTCAGTCTCTCCTCTCTCTGTATATAGAGGTGATAGATTGCTCAGTCTCCCCTTTCTCTGTATATACAGGTGATAGATAGCTCAGTCTCCTCTCTCTGTATATACAGGTGATAGATAGCTCAGTTTCTCCTCTCTCTGTGTATACAGGTGATAGATAGCTCAGTCTCTCCTCTCTCTGTATATAAAGGTGATAGATAGCTCAGTCTCTCCTCTCTCTGTATATACAGGTGATAAATAGCTCAGTCTCTCCTCTCTCTGTGTATACAGGTGATAGATAGCTCAGTCTCTCCTCTCTCTGTATATACAGGTGATAGCTCGGTCCCTCCTCTCTCTGTATATACAGGTGATAGATATATCAGCAGTCTCTCCTCTCTCTTTATATACAGGTGATAGATAGCTCAGTCTCTCCTCTCTCTTTATATACAGGTGATAGATAGCTCAGTCACTCCTCTCTTTGGATATACAGGTGATAGATTGCTCAGGCTCCCCTCTCTCTGTATATACAGGTGATACATAGCTCAGTCTCTCCTCTCTCTGTATATACAGGTGATAGAGAGCTCAGTCTCTCCCCTCTCTGTGTATATACAGGTGATATATAGTTCAGTCTCCTCTCTCTGTATATACTGGTGATAGCTCAGTCTCCCCTCTCTCTGTATATACAGGTGATAGAGAGCTCAGTCTCCCCCCTCTCTGTATATACATGTGATAGATAGCTCAGTCCCTCCTCTCTCTGTATATACAGGTGATAAACATATCAGTCTCCTCTCTCTTTATATACAGGTGATAGATAGCTCAGTCTCTCCTCTCTCTGTATATACAGGTGATAGATTGCTCAGTCTCCCCTTTCTCTGTATATACAGGTGATAGATAGCTCAGTCTCCTCTCTCTGTATATACAGGTGATAGATTGCTCAGTCTCCCCTTTCTCTGTATATACAGGTGATAGATAGCTCAGTCTCCTCTCTCTGTATATACAGGTGATAGATAGCTCAGTCTCTCCTCTCTCTGTGTATACAGGTGATAGATAGCTCAGTCTCCCCTCTCTCTGTATATAAAGGTGATAGATAGCTCAGTCTCTCCTCTCTCTGTATATACAGGTGATAGCTCGGTCCCTCCTCTCTCTGTATATACAGGTGATATATAGCTCTGTCTCTCCCCTCTCTGTATATACAGGTGATAGATAGCTCAGTCTCTCCTCTCTTTGTATATACAGGTGATAGCTCAGTCTCTCCCCTCTCTGTACAGTATATACAGGTGATAGCTCAGTCTCCCCTCTCTCTGTATATACAGGTGATAGATAGCTCAGTCTCTCCTCTCTCTGTGTATATACAGGTGATATATAGTTCAGTCTCCTCTCTCTGTATATACAGGTGATAGATAGCTCCGTCCCTCCTCTCTCTGTATATACAGGTGATACACATATCAGTCTCCTCTCTCTGTATATACAGGTGATAGATAGCTCAGTCACGCCTCTCTCTGTATATACTGGTGATAGATAGCTCAGTCCCTCCTCTCTCTGTATATACAGGTGATACATATATCAGTCTCCTCTATCTGTATATACAGGTGATAGATAGCTCAGTCACTCCTCTCTCTGTGTATACAGGTGATAGATAGTTCAGTCTCCTCTCTCTGTATATTAAGGTGATAGATAGTTCAGTCTCCTCTCTCTGTATATTAAGGTGATATATAACTCAGTCTCTCCTCTCTTTGTACACACAGTACAGGAGAAATACAGCTTAGTCTCTTCTCTCGGTATATACATACATGATAGATACTGAGGAGCTCAGTCCCTCCTCTCTCTGTGTATACAGGTGATAGATAGCTCAGTCTCTCCTCTCTCTGTATATACAGGTGATAGATAGCTCAGTCTCTCCTCTCTCTGTATATACAGGTGATAGATAGCTCAGTCACTCCTCTCTCTGTGTATACATACATGATAGATACTGTAGCTCAGTCCCTCCTCTCTCTGTATATACAGGTGATAGATCGCTCAGTCCCTCCTCTCTCTGTATATACAGGTGATAGGTTGCTTAGTCTCCTACTGTATCTCTTTATACAGGTGAATAAAAGCTCCTATGCCTCTGCCTCTT